>NC_053025.1:459360979-459508413 GCF_003073215.2 Triticum urartu | reverse complement strand
TATGCATGATTTGATATATATGCAGGTCTCTCTGAATTATTATTTTGGTTTGGCCTACTAGATTCATCTTTCTTGCAATGGGAGAAATGCTTAGCTTTGGGTTCAATCTTGCGGTGATCGATCCCAGTGACATAAAGGGAACCGACACGTATTGTATTGTTGCCATCAAGGATAAAAAGATGGGGTTTATATCATATTGCTTGAGTTTATGCCTCTACATCATGTAATCTTGCCTAATGTCTTACTCTGTTCTTATGAACTTAATACTCTAGATGCATGCTGGATAGTGATCGATGTGTGGAGTAATAGTAGTAGATGCAGAATCGTTTCAATCTACATGACACGGACGTGATGCCTATGTTTACGATCATGCCTAGATATTCTCATAACTGTGCGCTTTTCTATCAATTGCTCAGCAGTAATTTCATCACCCACTATAATATATACTATCTTGAGAGAAGCCACTAGTGAAACCTATGGCTCCCGGGTCTACTTTACATCATATTAATTTCCCATCAACTAGCTATTTCTGTTGTCGTTTATTTTGCAATCTTTATTTTCCAATCTATACAACAAAAATACCAAAAATATTTATCTTATTATCTTTATCAGATCTCACTTTTGCAAGTGGTCGTGAAGGGATGGACAACCCCTTTATCGTGTTGGTTGCAAAGTTCTTATTGTTTGTGCAGGTACTAGGCGATTTGCGTGTAGTCTCCTACTAGATTGATACCTTGGTTCTCAAAAACTGAGGGAAATACTTACGCTACTTTGCTACATCACCCTTTCCTCTTCAAGGGAAAACCAACGCATGCTTAAGAGGTAGCAGCTCACAATCATAAAAGATGTCCTAGATAGTGTATTTATATGTGAAGGCTCTCTTCCTTTATTAATCTTTCATGAATTGCATCAATGACCAATGCTATGTTTGTTAATCTCCAATAAATTTTATCAATTATACTTCTTGTATGTGAAGTCATTACTTCCCATGGGATTAGCATATGATCTTTTATTCTTTCCATTGCTAAGATTGAAACAAGAAAGTAAAGCATCAAAACTCAAACTACTCTTTATTATATAACTTTCACACACAATAACATAGATATATAACAAATCACTTGAAACTAATTCATACTAATACTTTATTCTTCTAAATCATGAAAAAACTAAGGAACAAACTAAGATAGCTAATGATGATAAAAGTGATGGTGATATGATACCAGGGCACCTCCCCCAAGCTTGGAACAAGCCAAGGGTGGTGCTCATACCCGTGTACACAAGAGTCCTTCTTCGGTGATGGTGGTGATTGTCGGATTTCAGGTTCCGGCAAAACCCTTACTGTTCGAACACTGGGGTGCGTGCGAAGAACTCTCCCTCACCGATCACGCCCTCACACACATCGTGATTTTAGGCTAGGCACACGAACTCACAACACACGAGACACAAGGTTTATACTGGTCCGGGCCACCGTTGTGGTGTAATACCCTACTCCAGTGTGGTGGTGGTGGATTGCCTCTTGGGATGAAGATGAACAGTACAAGGGGAAGAACAACCTCCTAAGGAGAGGTGTTCTTGTGCTTGGTGAACTTGTGGTTGTCCGGATCGATCCCGTCCGCCTTAGCTACGGTGGTGGCTAGTCCTATTGATGGAGGCCCCGGTCCTCTCCCCAAATATTGAGCAGGAAGGGAGCCAACAACGACCAATTTGAAAGGGGACAGCTAGTACAGCTTATGCTGACAAAAGCAATCTTCGCTTGCCAAAGGCTCTGGTGGTGATACTGTTGGGGAACGTAGTAATTTCAAAAGAATTCCTACGCACACGCAGGATCATGGTGATGCATAGAAACGAGAGGGGAGAGTGTTGTCTAGTAACCTCGTAGACCGTTCGCGGAAGCGTTATATCAATGCGGTTGATGTAGTCGTACGTCTTCACGATCCGACCAATCCAAGTACTGAAAGCACGACACCTCCGAGTTCTGCACACGTTCGGCTCGGTGACGTCCTCGCCTTCTCGATCCAGCAAGAGGGGCGAAGTAGTAGATGAGTTCCGGCAGCACGACGGCGTGGTGACGGTGTTGGTGAAGTACAATCTCCGTACGGCTTCGCCTAAGTACTATGAAAACGATGACGGAGGATAAACTAGAGGGGACGGGGTTGCCGGCACACAGCTTGGTGTTTCTTGATGTGTCTTGGGTGCTAGCCCTACCCCTCTATTTATACGTTGAACCTTGGGGTCGAAACTTGGAGTAAAATCCTCCACAAAGTCGATTTCACCCGAAAGGCAAGAGTCCTTCTTGAACTCCAGGGCCAGACGCCAGGGTTCCCGGCGTCTGGACCCAGACGCCAGGGATCCTGGCGTCTGGCCCCTGGACTCCACAAAACTTCCTTTTGCGCTTTCCAAAAACCTTGTGGGCTTTCCGCTTTGGCCCAAATAAAGTTTTCTCGTACCCAAACATTTCGGGAAACATCCGGAACCCCTTCCAGTGAATTCCGGAACCCTTCCGGTGACCAAACACTATTATCCCATATATCAAACTTTATCTCCAGACCATTCCGGAGTTCCTCGTCATGTCCGTGATCTCATCCTAGACTCCGAACAATATTCGGTCACCAACACATATAACTCATATAGTACTATATCGTCGACGAATGTTAAGCGTGTGGACCCTACGGGTTCGAGAAATATGTAGACATGACCGAGACACCTCTCTGGTCTGTCGGATTTCGGGTTCCGGCAGACCCTTGAGGTTCGAACACTGGGGTGCGCGTGGAGATTTCGCTTCCTACCTACCTGCACCCCTCCGCCTCGCTAAGATCTAAGCTATGGAAAGAACAACACAAGGGACACAGGGTTTATACTGGTTCGGGCCACCGTTGTGGTGTAATACCCTACTCCAGTGTGTGGTGTGGTGGATTGCCTCTTGGGCTGATGATGATGAATGATACAAGGAAGAACAGCCTCGCGAGGGTCTGTTCTTGGTTGGGGCGATGAACTGCTGGGAGGAGTTCAGCCACCCTTCTCTCTCTCTCTCTCTCTGATCGAACTACTTCTCTTAATCCTTCCCCAAAAGACACCTCTCTTCTGTGGGTGGCTGGTCCTATTTATAGAGGCCCTGGTCCTCTTCCCAAATATCGAGCGGGAAGGGAGCCAACAATGGCGGGCTAATTTGAAGGGGGGCAGCTAGTACTAGATACCCTGACAAAAGTAGTCTTCGCCTGCATAAAGCTCTGGTGGTGACGCCGTCTTGGGCTCCACAATGACCTCCGTCTTGCAGTCCTCCTGGTCTTGGTCTTATTGCACCGACATGGCAACCTTTTCCTAATGCCTCGGTACTCCGCGGCTGCGCTTGCCCCCTTTGCACCAAAGAGGAAAGGAGGACACTGCGCGGGCTGGCACCCGCCTGGCGCCCTTGGTCGTCATGGCTTGCGTCACAGGCACCTCGTGAGGTACCCCACCTTGATCTCTCCACCTCCTCGCGAGCCAGCCTGATGAGGCCGTGCCTGAGGAAGCTCCGTGTCGTACGCCCCGCAAGGCTTGGCCCCTCGCGATGGTCTTGGGTCTGTGTTGATGAAGATGGGCCGTGCTGGGCCCCCCTTTGTGCCACGCTGTAGGCCGCAGGTAGGCAAGTCTGGGGACCCCCGTTCCCAGAACGCCGACAGTAGCCCCCGGGCCCAAGGCGCGCCCGGACTTGGCCGTGCTGGGAGGAGGAAGGGCAAGGGCGAAGCGCCGCGGGCCCTAACAGTCTGCGGTCTTGGGTGCCGCGTGGCGGTTGATTGGACGTGGGCGTCTCCACTTCCCCATGGCGCCTCGGCAACTACACGGATTGGACAAGTCCCTGCATGCAAAGCGGGTCATGATTACCTGCGATCGTGGAGGTCGACGGTTGGCCTTCGCCAGCTATAAGTACGGAACGGCGCGCGCCCTTCCAGTCCATCCCTTCTTGCTTCTCCTTCTTCCCGATCCTTGATCCGTCTTGCTACGATGGCTCCGATCCGCCGGTTCTCGATGGCAGAGAAGGGAAAGGCTCCCCGGGAGGAACCAGACCCACTCCCGCCGAAGAAACGGCTCGTCCCCCGTGGCTCGGACGAGGGGGCCCTTCAGGTGGTGTTGAGGCCTTGGTGCGAGCGGGCGCCGCCGGGGTTCCCGCTTCCATTGTATGCCCACGTCGAGGGCCCTGAAGGAGCTGATGCTGACCGCCACGGGCAGCACCGCCGTCGGCGCCGATGGGTCACGAAGGTGTTGGTCGTCCCCCCTGGGGTCCACACCGAGGGCTCCTCCCGAGAGTTCATGCTCCATGTCGCCATTCCTCTTCAGCCTTGGATTCGCCTTCCTCCCTTCTTCGCCTCCATAATCCCGTAGGGGGAGCCCCTGGAGCACTGGCTGTAGCATGCCGGTTGCAGCACCCTCGCGACCGAGGCAGAGGTCGCGGTCGTTGCCCCGGGCGAGGTCTTCATGACTCGGGGCTGGAGAGAGATCGCCCGGGTTTGCACGACAAGGGGCGTCTTCGCGATCCACTTGGATTACGACGGTGCTTCGGCAATGTCCTTCAAGGTCTTTGACGCGAACGGGCGCCGGCTGGAGTGCTGCCCCAGGAGAGGTGGCCGGGGCCCTGCTGCGGCGAGGACTGGGCCCGCCGACCGCTCCCTTGGCGGCTCCCCAGGCGGCGGAGGTGTCGGAGGTTCCAGCGACTCTGGCGAGCTCTTCGCGACTCCGGAGACGAGCGACGACAGCTACGAGACCCCGAGCCGGCTCCGCTCCCGGAGCAGGGCGGGCTCATCAGGCCACCGCCGGCTCTGATCTGGATGGGGTTGGCGCCGGTGCTTGACGGCCCACTGTTGACGATGGCGTCTTCTGCAAGGGCGCGCGTAGCTAGTGTTCCTTTAGGATCTGTTCCCTGCGAGGAATCAAAGACGCGTCCCGTGGGGGCTTGTAAGGTGCCTGTGATCCAGTTTTGTTAATATAACCCTTGTCGTAGAATTGTGCGAGTTGCTCATTCCGTCTTAGCTCAGTCCTCCCTTTCGAACCTCACGAGGGCTTGCTGCTCTGCACCGACAGGTCCCAGTCCCAAGGTGGCTTCAGCCGTCGCTGGTATGCTAGGTCGCGATGCCGTGGTCAAGGCCAGGAGGTGAGCGACCCGGAGTCCGGTAAGAGCCCCTGAGTCGCGATGCTCAGGAGGTCCCCTTTGGCGCTCAAGCAGCCGCCGTTCGGTGAGAAAGGAGAGGGGTGTCGCTAACACGGGATAGCATTAGGTGTGGGGATGGTGCCACGGTAGCTGGCGCTTCCAGGTGATGACTTATCCCGAGAATCAGGGGCCGCTCTCTGGTGTGTTGCCGGGTCCGTGCATCGGCAGGCGCGAGGTTGCTCGGCGAGGACCTCGTGTGTCTCTCCCCTCTCGCCTTTGCTCCCCTTTCTGCTCTACGTGCTCGGGTCCCGGCCCTCGAGCGAGTCTCAGCCGTCGCTGGTATGCCAGGTCTTGATGCCGTGGACAAGGCCAGAGGGTGAGGGCTAGAGAGCCAGTAGGAGCCTTGAGTCGCAATGCTCAGGCACCCCCCCTTTAACGTGCAAGCGGTTTGCGTGGACGAGAGTGGAGGAGACACCGCAAGGGCCTCGCCTGACGCAGCTCCTTTAGGAGATCCTGTAGACCCATCATAGAAAAAACGAGGGGTTGCCATGACAATTGACAGTCAGCCGTGGGTTGCTTCCGAGGGGTAATGAGGCACTGAAGGCTTGACGAGGTGACGCTATGCGGGGCTGCCGCGGACAGAGCTCAGCCATTCAGGTTTGTCGGTGTTGCAGGGACGGAACCATGCGCAAGCGTCGTGCCGTTTGGGAGCAGCTCCGTTAGTTGGTGTCAGCTGAGCAGGCAACTAGGAAAAACACATTAGCCACGAAGGAGTGGATTCGTTCAAATAGATGCTGGGAAGGCGGACATCACTGGGTCAGGCCCGAGCGACTTGGGGATCATGCAGCCCGAGGGGCGCCCCCAATAAGGTAAGCTAACAGCATGAAGTAAAAGGGATACATGTCGCAGGGATGGACCCACGCGGCCTGGGAATAATGCAGCCCTAGGGGGCGCTCCCAGCTGGAAGTGAAGCTTGAAAGATGTCACCTGATGACGTTGAGGATGAAGGGGTGTTGGTGTAGCAGACTCGGTGGGCTGCGGAAGCCGATCCTCACGAGCCCCCAGGCCCGGGGGCCTCGGGAGGCTCCGGAGGTGCTGGCGGCTCCCCGCGGACCATCTCCATCTCCGCCAGGGCTACGGAACGCCTGGCCTCTTGTGCCTCCATGATGCCCCTCATGAGGCGCTAGTACATGGCAGCCGCGTTCGGCAAGCCGTAAGGCATGCGAACGTAGCTGTGGGGTGGACCTCCACAGCGCCCCGCGCGCGAGGGCCAGAGGCGCTCCAGGGAGGCGACTCGGTTGAGCCCTGGTATGTCGATGCAGACGCGTAGCCCGCCATCCTCGCCTGGATGGGGAGCCACTGCTGGTAGGCGGCGGCCGCCTTTCGTGACTCTTGACTCCTGTAGCTCCTGAATGGCCTTGCTGACGAACTCCTGAGGGTCTGGCTCTCCTTGCCTTATTCCTTCTTGAGGGAAACGTGCTTCGAAACAGGCCTCCATGTGGTGCCCAAGCGCCTCCCTCGTGACCCTAGCTAGGTCGGTGGCCCTCCAGGGGAGAGTCCCCGAGCCCTGCCTGAGGAGGGCGCCGGGCGCGCTTTCCTATGCGATGGAAGGAGGTTCCCCCTGGGCAGGCAACGGCCCAGAGGGGCCTGCCTCCTGAGGAGCCGGGCCGGACGATGTCTTCTTCTTCTTGGGGGCAGTCTTGGGAAGCCTCCTGCTTCCGCGATCCGGGTCTTCTAGTGACGCGGCCTGAAAGGCTAGTTCCAGGGAACACACCGCATCCTTCTCTTCACAGGGCACCGTGATGACTCCGCCACTTCCTGGCATCTTGAGGACGTTGTAGCCATGGTGAGTTACGGCCATGAACTTGGCCAGCGCTGGGTACCCGAGGATGGCGTTGTACGGCAGGCGAATGTGAGCAACGTCGAGGTCGATGAGCTTGGTGCCGTAGTTGTCGCGTGCCCCGAAGGTGACAGGGAGGCGGACCTGCCCAATCGGGACCATGGAGCCATCGGTGACTCCGGAGAAAGGCTTGGTTGGCTGAAGCTGGCTGTAGGGCACTTGGAGATTGTTGAATGTTTCCACGGACAGGACGTTGAGCCCTGCCCCGCCATTGACAAGGGTCCTGGTGACCACCACATTGCTGATGATTGGGGAACAAAGCATCGGGAGGACTCCGGCTGTAGCCGCACACTTGAGCTGATCTACTGAGCTGAACATGATGGCGCACGCCGACCACCTGAGAGGGCGCGTGGCTTCGAGCTTGGGGAGGACTGCATTCACTTCGCGGGCGAACTACTTGAAGATGCGTTGAGAGGCTGGGGCTTGAGCCCCGCCCAGGATGCAGGCGATCGCGCGCGGCTCCTAGAAGCCCCCAGCCTCCTCGTCCTGGTGGCGGTCCTCATTTCTCCTTGGTTGCGGCGGCAGCGGAGGGAGGCCTGCGTTGCCTTGCAGGCGATCCTCACGAGGCCGACCCCTCCAGTCTCCCTCGCGAGGCGGGTCTTGCCAGCAATCCTCATGAGGTTGATCGCGCCACCCTTGGCGCGAGCCATGGTCTTCCCAGCGTCTTGCGTTCCTTCCTCCTCCTCGACCGTAGCCTCGGTCACCACGGTCGGGGCGACGACCGATCCTTCCTTCTCGCACGGCTCGGAGCTCTTGACATTCGTTGGTGTTGTGGGTGTGGAGGTTGTGGTACACACAGTACCGGCTGCCCTTGGAAGGTTCGGGCTGATCTCTGCCCCGCTTGGTGTCTAGTTCTGCCGCTTGGGCTTTTTCTCTTCCGAGTCCGCGACAGGCAACTCGAGGAGGGAGAGACGCCCTTCCTCAGCCCTGCCGCACTTGGTTGCCAAGTTGAACAGCTCCAAAGAAGTGCACAGGTCTTCATGCATCGCCAGCTCCTCCTTCATCTTGACATCGCGCACGCCTTCGGAGAAGGCTGAGATGATGGACTCCTCAGTCACCCTGGGAATCTTGAGGCATGCGTTGTTGAAGCGCTGGATGTACTTCTGCAGGGTCTCCCCGGGTTGTTGCTTGATGTGGCGCATGCTGCTCACGGCGGGTGGCCGGTCTCGAGTACCTTGGAAGTTGGCGATGAAGCGGGTGCGCATCTCGTCCCAGGAGGAGATCGTGCCTGGAGCCAAGTTCAGGAGCCAGGTGCGCGCCCCGTCCATGAGCGCCATGGGAAACCAGTTCGCCATGACCTTCTCGTCTCCGTTGGCAGCTTCGATGCCCAGCTCATAGAGCTGGAGGAACTCCGCAGGATTAGCCGTGTCGTCGTAGTGAGGAGGCAGTTATGGCTTGAACTTGCCGGGCCACGTGACACTGCGTAGCTCGGCGGTGAAGGCACGGCAGCCTGCTGTGGCCACGGGAGGCCTTGGGTGACAGAGAGCTTGGTCTTGCATGTCCCCACGCGCCGCAGCTGGGTCTTGACGTGCGGGGGCAGGAGCATGGTCGCGACGTGCTGGAGCAGGGAGCGCCCGGGCAGCTTCTTGCGGGCGAGGGAATTCCTGGCAGCTCTGCTCTTGCTGCGCTGGCAATTGACGGAGCGGGTTCCGCCCAGGGGCCACGCGCCTTGGAACCATGGCGCCTTCCTAAGGAGGACGCGGCCGGGGCGCCGTCGGAGCTTCGTCGCCCGCGCGGGGCGGGGTGCGGCGCGGATGAGCTCGGCTACGTGGTCGAGCCATTCTTCATAGACGTCGTCGACGGGGCGGTAGCGCAGGAGCTCGTTCGCCACGATGAGCGCAGCTCGATCCTCCATCGGTGCGCGGAGCGCGCGGGATGAAAAACCAGTCGGGGGGAGCGAGGGAGTTGCGGTGCGGCCGTCTTGCCGCACGGACGGATGCTGAGACGATGCTTGCTGCTCGTCCCCCACCGGGCCGGTGGCGGTGTTGACGGCAGGTGACAGGGAATGGTGAGCACGCCCGCCGACAGGAGCCGTCTGGGCGACGCGGGGAGCGAGAGCGGCCCGGCGCTCGGCGCGGGCCAGACGAGCGTCGGACATGGGTGCGATGGTCGGAGGAGAACGGGGCGGTGGAAGACGAATTGCAGCGCACCCCTACCTGGCGCGCAAAATGTTGGATTTCGGGTTCCGGCAGACCCTTGAGGTTCGAACACTGGGGTGCGCGCGGAGATTTCGCTTCCTACCTACCTACACCCCTCCGCCTCGCTAAGATCTTAGCTATGGAAAGAACAACACAAGGGACACAGGGTTTATACTGGTTCGGGCCACCGTTGTTGTGTAATACCCTACTCCAGTGTGTGGTGTGGTGGATTGCCTCTTGGGCTGATGATGATGAATGATACAAGGAAGAACAGCCTCGCGAGGGTCTGTTCTTGGCTGGGGCGATGAACTGCTGGGAGGAATTCAGCCACCCTTCTCTCTCTCTCTGATCGAACTACTTCTCTTAATCCTTCCCCAAAAGACCCCTCTCTTCTGTGGGTGGCTGGTCCTATTTATAGAGGCCCTGGTCCTCTTCCCAAATATCGAGCGGGAAGGGAGCCAACAATGGCGGGCTAATTTGAAGGGGGACAGCTAGTACTAGATACCCTGACAAAAGTAGTCTTCGCCTGCATAAAGCTCTGGTGGTGACGCCGTCTTGGGCTCCACAATGACCTCCATCTTGCAGTCCTCCTGGTCTTGGTCTTGTTGCACCGAAATGGCAACCTTTGCCTGATGCCTCGGTACTCCGCGGCTGCGCTTGCCCCCTTTGCACCAAAGAGGAAAGGAGGACACTGCGCGGGCTGGCACCCGCCTGGCGCCCTTGGTCGTCATGGCTTGCGTCACGGGCACCTCATGAGGTACCCGACGTTGATATCTCCGCCTCCTCGCGAGCCAGCCTGATGAGGCCGTGCCTGAGGAAGCTCCGTGTCGTCCTCCCCGCGAGGCTTGGCCCCTCGCGAGGGTCTTGGGTCTGTGTTGATGAAGATGGGCCGTGCTGGGCCCCCCTTTGAGCCATGCCGCAGGCCGCAGGCAGGCAAGTCTGGGGACCCCCGTTCCCAGAACGCCGACATGGTCAATAACCAATAGTGGGACCTAGATGCCCATATTGGCCCCTACATATTCTACGAAGATCTTTATTGGTCAGACCGCATAACAACATACGTTGTTCCCTTTATCATCGGTATGTTACTTGTCCGAGATTTGATCGTCGGTATCTCAATACCTAGTTTAATCTTGTTACCGGCAAGTCTCTTTACTCGTTCCATAATAAATCATCCCACAACTAACTCATTAGTTGCAATGCTTGCAAGGCTTATAGTGATGTGCATTACCGAGTGGGCCCAGAGATACCTCTCCGACAATCGGAGTGACAAATCCTAATCTCGAAATACGCTAACCCAACAAGTACCTTTGGAGACACCTGTAGAGCACCTTTATAATCACCCAGTTACGTTGTGACGTTTGGTGGCACACAAAGTGTTCCTCCGGTAAACGGGAGTTGCATAATCTCATAGTCATAGGAACATGTATAAGTCATGAAGAAAGCAATAGCAACAAACTAAATGATCAAGTGCTAAGCTAACGGAATGGGTCAAGTCAATCACATCATTCTCCTAATGATGTGATCACGTTAATAAAATGACAACTCATGTCTATGGTTAGGAAACTTAACCATCTTTGATCAATGAGCTAGTCAAGTAGAGGCATACTAGTGACACTCTGTTTGTCTATGTATTCACACATGTATTATGTTTCCGGTTAATACAATTCTAGCATGAATAATAAACATTTATCATCAAATAAGGAAATAAATAATAACTTTATTATTGCCTCTAGGGCATATTTCCTTCAGACGTCGTCTTGGGCTCCACGGCGACCTCCGTCCTGCTATCCTGCCGGTCTTGGTCTCGTTGCACCGATATGGAAACCTTTGCTTGACGCCTCGGTACTCTTCGTCTGCGCTTGCCTCCATAGCACCAAAGAGGAAATAAGGACACTGTGCACGCTAGCGCCTGCCTGGCACCCGTCTGGCCTTTGGTCGTCATGGCTCACGTCACTGGAACCTCGCGAGGTTTGTCTTGCCTTGATCTCTCCGCCCCTCACGAGCCAGCCTGGTGAGGCCGCTCCTGAGGAGGTCTTGTGTCGTCCGCCTCGCGAGGCTTGGTCCCTCGCGAGGGTCTTGAATGCTTGTTGGTGAAGATGGGCCATATGAGCCCGCTCGCAGAGCCACGCCATGGGCCGCAGGCAGGCAAGTCTGGGGACCCCCATTCCCATAACACCGACAGTAGCCCCCGGGCCCAAGGCACGCTCAGGCTTGGCTTCGAGGCGAAGCCAAAGGGCAAGTGCGGAGTGTCGTGGGGCCCAATAGCCTGCAGCCTTGGTCGACGCTTGGCGGTTAATTGGACGTGCGCATCTCTGCTTCCCCACGTTATCTCGGCAACCGCCCGACTGTCAAAAGGCTGGCGTAGACAACGCTTGCCTTCACTACTTCCTTTCGCCTTGCTCCAGATCCCCTTTCTTGCTCCCTGCTTCCAAAATCTCTAGATCTGCTCCCATCCCCTTCCGCATTAGCGACCAATGGTGCCCCGGATGGTCAAGCCTGCCTCATCGCCGGCTTGGTACGAGCCAGCTCTCGACGCGCCCAATGTCTCGGAGAAGAACCTCACCGTCACGTGCTTGCTGACTGTGGGGGAAAGCAACGAGAAGGGGAAGACTGGGCTCCCGGCCGGCACCGATGTGCCGGAGCCCGAGGGGAGCACCTTCTTCCCTTTCTTTATGAGTAGCATCATCGCGGGGCTGGTTCCCCCCTTTTCTGACTTCTTCTATGAGGTCCTTGACCACTACGAGCTACAGGCGCTGCATCTTCATCCCAACTATGTCCTTCTCTTCTTGATCTTCACCTACTACTTCGAGGCGTACCTCGGTGTGATGCCATCCGTGGCCCTGCTGCGCCACTTCTTCTTCCTCCGCATCAACGATGGCCATACCTCCGGGTGTGCTAATTTCATCACGGCCGGCAAGGCGAACTCAATCTTGAAGACTGGGAAGAAGGCAGACGGCTTCAGGAGCAAGTGGGCCATGGTGGACGCCAAGTGTGCCCACCCACGCTTGATGCTGCCAACGGAGATGCCCCAGTCTGACAAGGGGTGGTCTCGCACGAAGCTCACTGATGAGCGGGCGACGTTGGTGCTGGAGCAGATGAACGCCGACCTGAAGCTGGGTAATGCGAAGGCGGCAAAGATCACAGGGGCCATGCTCCTAAGGGAATTCCTGATGCTGCGCGTAGCCCCGCTTCAAGAACGTACGCGCCCCTTGTGGGAGCTTGGGGACGAAGAGGACAAGGTTTGCCTGAGCTCGAAAGCCTTGTCCGATGATGAGCTAGTTGTGGATCTCCACCTCCTGGTCGGGGACGACCAGGAGTACCCGCCGAATGTCTTCGCTCCCTTGTTCCGCCATAAGGACGGGGCGCTGGTCGTAGCCACCAGGCCGACCTTTGACAAGTGTGGGCTGGTGCCGTGCCCACTGGGGCCCCTATTGCGCCGACGCCGGTGGAGTTGTCTTCTGGTGAGTCCCGCGGGGAGGAAGAGGAGGAGGAGGAGGACTCGGAGATAACCCCCGAAGGGACGAGGGAGACATCCCCCTTGAGCAAAGATGACATCCTCCGCACCCTTCATGACGATGACGAAGCTGACGCCCACCAGGAGAAGGGAGAGTGGCCCGTGATCCCGACGAGGGACCAATTGGCGCTGATCTCCCAGGAATGCTGCTTCTGCTCTGGCGCCACCTGGAGCCGCTTCCATCCTAGCTGCTGCTCCTGCTTCTGCTCCCAGAGATGGCACACCCGCGCCTCGGGTCGCGAAGCTCTCCGGCTTCAGGCTCCCGAAGCGGAAGGGCTATGCCGCGGTGGATCAGTAAGTGTTCTCATCTTGCCTTGTTCTTGTTGTTGATGCTTGTTCCTGACTCTTCTTCCTTGTTGTGAAACTAGGCCGACACCTGTGGCAAAGAGGAAAAGGGGGAGCGAGGTGGTGTTGCTTCAGCCCAGGTCGCCTCCTGCAACTGCGTCCCTCTCCATGAGCAAGATGGTGCATGTGATTCTCCAGCCCGATCATCCTCGCGAGGCTAGGTGGAACATCCTCGGCAGAAGTCAGCCCCCGAGGACCCGCTGACTCGGGAGGTGCTAGAGTCCGGCTCGGGTGCTGAGGTCCAAGAGGCTCAGGAGCTCCCAGCCTCCTAGGCCATGGTGATGATGATGCTCCTTCCTACTCCTTCTGCCATGTTGCCAGCCCCAGGTTCCTCTGCTTCTTCTGATATCCTAGAGCAGGCCCTTTCTGAGATGGCCCGGCTATGAGAAGATCTATAGAGCGTCGAACCACTCGTGGCGGCTGGGCGCCTGGAGCTGGTCTTTGGTTGGCTTCATTCTGACGTGTCCATTCGGGCAGCGCTGAGCTAGGTCGCGGTGACTTCTGAGCGGTAGCAATTGCTCGCGAGGTGGCGCTGAAGGATGTCGAGGCCGCCAAAGGTCGCTGCCGGGTGCTGGAGGCCGATCTGAAGATTCTACGTGAAGAGTGTGCTGAAGTTGCCCATGGCCGTAATGAAGAGGAAGAGAGGATGAAGGCCCAGGAGGACGCTGTCAAGGGTTGCGACGCCGAGCTGGAGCAGCTGGAGCAGGCGCAGGCCGCTGAGTGCGGCCGGCTAGAGGAGCTGGAGCAAAAGGTGCAGGCGGAGAAAGCCGGTCTTAACGCCAAGGTGAAGGTTCTGGCCGAGGACCGCGCGGCCTTCGTGCTTCTCGAAAAGAGGTCCCACAAGGCTCTGAAGTCACTCTAGGAGAGGGGCTTGGAGAAGCCGCTGGCCAGCGCTGAGGACGGCCCCGCCTAGTTGTTTCCCTACTTGGTCGAGGCGCTTGAGGAAGTCATGAGTGGCATCGGCCCCATGGCAGAGGAAGAGGATCGCGTCCTTTCTTCAGCCACGCTAACGTGCGTCTTCAGTCACCTCCATCTTCGCGATCCTGCCGCCTGCCTTGACGAGCTACTGGAGCCTGTGGCTGATGAACACTGCGCAGCCGCCACCGCCGCCGCCGCAGCCATGAAACGTCAGGTGGAAGCCCTGCTGAAGAAGTTCGACGCCTTCGCCTCCGCGCCTTCGACCGGTGGTGCCAGTGAAGGCGACGCCACCAAGGGGGGCGCCTCTTGCGGGTGCCGGCGGTATCCAGGGATGACTGGCTTGCGGCTCCTTTCCTGTTAAAACTCCTGCAGCATGTAGCGTGCCCCGTGGAGGCATTTAAACTTGTGTTTGATGTTCGAGGAACAATATGTCTTGTAATATTTGCTTTGAGATTTTGTGATTTCCTTCCCATTTGCTTTATGTTCTACGTCGGCAGAGCCCGGCCACGCACATACCTCAGCCGCCGTTGGGTCGTCCGGAGACCAGGACGATCCCAAGGAGTGAGGGGCTACGTGAACAGTTAGGGTCCTGAGTCGTGATGCTCAGGAGTCCCCCTGGACGCGCAAACAACTTATAGGAAGGAGGCGCAGGGATAGATGTAGTGTTCTACGTCAGCAGGGCCCGACCCCGCACATACCTCAACCGCCGTTGGGCCGACCAAAGACCAGGACGGACCAAGGAGTGAGGTGCTACGTGATCATTTAGGCTCCTGAGTCGCGATGCTCAGGAGTCCCCCTTGACGTGCAAACAACCTTCATACCTTTGTCTTCACCGAGGCTCGGTGTGGGAGGGGCGCGCGACGACCAGGTCCGAGGGACTTGGCGGGGTAGCGTACGCTTGGGCGTGACCCGAGCGTAGCCCCCATGGCCAGCCCCCTCGCGTGGCTCTCTCGAGGGGAGGCGTTGCGATGAGGCCATACACTGAGCCCGGAGGCTCCTTGAGGTAGATACGGCCGTGAGGCCGCCCTCAGTTGTTTATCACCAGGATGGACCATGGCGCTTCCGCACTTGCACGGGCATAGCCGCTCCTCGGCAGTTTCAACTGGCAGCAGGGAGCATGGTGCTTCCACTGGTACGTGGGAGGGGACTCCCTACTGTGGAGAGCCCCCGGGGCGTGTACAGCCCCGCCCTGACACGTGGCATGCACAGTAGGGCTAGACGAGGTGTGTCTGGGCACTCATGAGCTAGCGCGGGACTCACGAGGCCCTACCTCAAGGCGGGTTGCGCATGGTCTTGATTCTTGTTCGCTGTGTTGGTCCTGCGAGGTGGTCAAACAACCTGCGCCGAACGAATCTCCTGAGGTTATCGCGTGAGAAAGCCAAGCACCAACGGCCCCAGGAGGTGACGTGAACGGTGCCGGCCTGCCAGATAAAGCTTAGCCGTTGGATTTATCGACGCTGCGGGACCGGGCCCGAGCAAAGACGTCGTGCCTAACCCTCTCACACGAAGGGTCCTGAAGAAAGACGACCGGCGCACGGCTCCCATGCTAGGTGATAATCAAGCAGATGATAACCATAGGTAGATTGTGCATGGAAAGCAAACATGCCACTGGGTCAGGCCCGAGCGGCTTGGGGATGATGCAGCCCGATGGGCGCCCCCAGTGAGGTAAGCTAAAGACATAAAAAAGAAGGGATACATGCCATAAGGACGGACCCACGTGGCCTGGGAACGATGCAGCCCTAGGGGCACTCCCAGCTAAATAAACTTGGAAAGTGTCACCTAGTTCCATTGATGAAGGGGTGTTGAGGCAGCTGAAGGTACGCGGCAAAGGGGTTGCTCATCATGAGCCACCGGGGCCCTGAGCCTCATGAGGCTCTGGGGGTCCAGGAAGTTCCTTGAGGACCGTCACCATCTCCGCCAGGACTACGTGGTGCCTGGCCTCCTGACCAGCCAAGACGCTCCGCAGGTTGCGCTGGAAGGCAACAGCCACGCTCGGTAGGCCGAACGGCATGCGAACGTAGCTGTGAGGTGGGCCCTCGCAGCGCCAAACACGCGAAGGCCAGAAGCGCTCCTTGGTGATGAACTCCTGAGCGCCGGGCGCTCCTGGGTGGTGAACTCCTGAGCGCTGGGCGCTCCTTGCGCAGTGTCTTCCTGAGGGAGACGTGCCGCGAAGCATGCCTCCAAGTGGTGCCCGAGTGCCTCCCTCGTAATGTTGGCAAGGTTTGAGGCCCTCCTGAAGAGATCCCCCGGGCCCTGCCCGAGGAGGGCGCCGGGCACGCCTTCCTATGCGATAGAGGGAGGTGCCCCAAGTGCGGGCGCTGATCCTGACGAGGTACCACATGCGGCACTGCCCTCCCGAGGTTCGGCATGGAGTAGCTCCTTCTTCTTCATGGGAACAACCTCAGGAGGGTACCGAGCTGCATTGTTGTCTGGGTATTTGATTGACGCTGCTTGGAAGGCGTGCTCGAGGGAGCACACCGCATCTCTTTCTTCGCATGGGACTATGATGATCCCGCCGCTCCCTGGCATCTTGAGGACGTTGTAGCCGTGGTGCGTCACTGCCATGAACTTGGCCAGGGCTGGATACTCGAGGAAGGTATTGTACGGCAGACGAATGTGGGCGACGTCGAAGTGGATGAGCTTGGTGCGGTAGTTGTTGCGTTCTCCAAAGGTCACTGCGACGCGGACCTAACCTACCGGTGTGGTGGAGCCGTCGGTCACTCTTGAGAAAGGCTTGGTAGGCTGAAACTGATCGTATGGCACTTGAAGGTTGTCGAATGTCTCTACGTACAGGACGTTGAGCCCTGCGCCGCCGTCGATGAGGGTCTTGGTGACTTGCACGTTGCTAATGAAGGGTGAACATAGCATTGGGAGAGCGCCCGCGATAGCCGCGCACTTAAGCTGATCTGCCAAACTAAAAGTGACGGCACACTTGGACCACCTGAGCGAGCGAGTGGCCTCGAGCTTGGGGAGGACCGCGTTCACCTCGCGAGCAAACTGCTTGAAGATACGCTGTGAGGCTGGGGCTTGAGCTCTGCCTAAGATGCAGGCGATAGCACACGGCTCCTGGAAGCCCCCAGCCCTCTCGTCTTGATGTTGGTCGTCGTTCCTTCTTGGAGGTGGCGGTAGCGGAGGAAGACCGGGGTTGCCCTGAGGGAGATCATCGCGAACCTGATCCCTCCGGGTGCCCTCGCGAGGCTGATCTTTCCAGTGGTCCTCACGAGGTCGGTCGCGCCACTCCTGGCGCGGGCCATGGTCATCCCAGCGTCCTTCGCCACGTCCTCCTACTCGGCCGTATCCTTAGTCATTGCGCTCAGGGCGTCGACCGAAGCATCCGCCACGAATGGCCCTGAGCTCTTGACAATCGTTGGTATTGTGGTTGTGCACATTGTGGAAGGTGCAAAACGGTCGGCTGCCCTTGGATGACTCAGGCTGGTCCCTACCGCGCTTCGTGTCTGGCTCCGCCGCGAGTACGACGACTCCCTTGTGCTTCACGTCCTTGGCCTTGGGTTTCTTCTCCTCCGGTCGGAAATTGGGAGCTCGAGGAGTGAAAGGGGCCCTTCCTCAGCCCTTGCGCACTTGGTCGCCAGGTAGATTGTTCATGGAAAGCAAACATGCCACTGGGTCAGGCCCGAGCGGCTTGGGGATGATGCAGCCCGAGGGGCGCCCCCAGCGAGGTAAGCTAAAGACATAAAAAAGAAGGGATACATGCCATAGGGACGGACCCACGTGGCCTGGGAACGATGCAGCCCTAGGGGCGCTCGCAGCTAAATAAACTTGGAAAGTGTCACCTGGTTCCATTGATGAAGGGGTGTTGAGGCAGCTGAAGGTACGCGGCGAAGGGGTTGATCATCATGAGCCACCGGGGCCCTGAGCCTCATGAGGCTGTGGGGTCCAGGCGGTTCCTTGAGGACCGTCACCATCTCCGCCAGGACTACGTGGTGCCTGGCCTCCTGACCAGCCAAGACGCTCTACAGGTTGCGCTGGAAGGCAGCAGCCACGCTCGGTAGGCCGAACGGCATGCGAACGTAGCTGTGAGGTGGGCCCTCGCAGCGCCAAACACGCGAAGGCCAGAAGCGCTCCTTGGTGATGAACTCCTGAGCACCGGGCGCTCCTGGGTGGTGAACTCCTGAGCGCCGGGCGCTCCTTGCCCAGTGTCTTCCTGAGGGAGACGTGCCGCGAAGCACGCCTCCAAGTGGTGCCCGAGTGCCTCCCTCGTAATGTTGGCAAGGTTTGAGGCCCTCCAGAAGAGATCCCCCGGGCCCTGCCCGAGGAGGGCGCCGGGCGCGCCTTCCTATGCGATAGAGGGAGGTGCCCCAGGTGCGGGCGCTGATCCTGACGAGGTACCACTTGCGGCACTGCCCTCCCGAGGTTCGGCATGGAGTAGCTCCTTGTTCTTCTTGGGAACAACCTCAGGAGGGTACCGAGCTGCATTGTTGTCTAGGTATTTGATTGACGCTGCTTGGAAGGCGTGCTCGAGGGAGCATACCGCATCTCTTTCTTCGCATGGGACTATGATGATCCCGCCGCTCCCTGGCATCTTGAGGACGTTGTAGCCATGGTGCGTCACTGCCATGAACTTGGCCAGGGTTAGATACTCGAGGAAGGCACTGTACGGCAGATGAATGTGGGCGACATCGAAGTGGATGAGCTTGGTGCGGTAGTTGTTGCGTTCTCCAAAGGTCACTGCGACACGGACCTGACCTACCGGTGTGGTGGAGCCGTCGGTCACTCCTGAGAAAGGCTTGGTAGGCTGAAACTGATCGTATGGCACTTGAAGGTTGTCGAACGTCTCGATGTACAGGACGTTGATCCCTTCGCCGCCGTCGATGAGGGTATTGGTGACTTGCACGTTGCTGATGACGGGTGAACAAAGCATTGGGAGAGCGCCCGCGATAGCCGCGCACTTAAGCTGATCTGCCAAACTGAAAGTGATCGCACACTTGGACCACCTGAGCGGGCGAGTGGCCTCGAGATTGGGGAGGACCGCATTCACCTCGCGAGCAAACTTCTTGAAGATACGCTGTGAGGCTGGGGCTTCAGCTCTGTCTAAGATGTAGGCGATAGCACGCGGCTCCTGGAAGCCCCCAGCCCCCTCGTCTTGATGGTGGTCGTCGTTCCTTCTTGGAGGTGGCGGTAGCGGAGGAAGACCGGGGTTGCCCTAAGGGAGATCATCGCGAGCCTGATCCCTCCGGGTGCCCTCGCGAGGCTGATCTTGCCAGTGGTCCTCACGAGGTCGGTCGCGCCACTCCTGGCGCGGGCCATGGTCGTCCCAGCGTCCTCCGCCACATCCTCCTACTCGACCGTATCCTCGGTCGTTGCGCTCGGGGCGTCGACCGAAGCATCTGTCACGAATGGCCCTGAGCTCTTGACAATCGTTGGTATTGTGGCTGTGCACATTGTGGAAGGTGCAGAACGGTCGGCTGCCCTTGGATGACTCAGGGTGGTCCCTGCCGCGCTTTGTGTCTGACTCCGCCGCGAGTACGACGACTCCCTTGCGCTTCACGTCCTTGGCCTTGGGTTTCTTATCCTCCGGTCGGCAACTGGGAGCTCGAGGAGTGAAAGGCGCCCTTCCTCAGCCCTTGCGCACTTGGTCGCCAGGTAGATTGTGCATGGAAAGAAAACATGCCACTGGGTCAGGCCCGAGCGGCTTGGGGATGATGAAGCCTGAGGGGCGCCCCCAGCGAGGTAAGCTAAAGACATAAAAAAGAAGGGATACATGCCATAGGGACGGACCCACGTGGCCTGGGAATGATGCAGCCCTCGGGGCGCTCCCAGCTAAATAAACTTGGAAAGTGTCACCTGGTTCCATTGATGAAGGGGTGTTGAGGCAGCTGAAGGTACGCGGCGAAGGGGTTGCTCATCATGAGCCACCGGGCCCCTGAGCCTCATGAGGCTCTGGGGGTCCAGGCGGTTCCTTGAGGACCATCACCATCTCCGCCAGGACTACGTGGTGCCTAGCCTCCTGACCAGCCAAGACGCTCCGCGGGGTGCACTGGAAGGCAGCAGCCACGCTCGGTAGGCCGAACGGCATGCGAACGTAGCTGTGAGGTGGGCCCTCGCAGCGCCAAACACGCGAAGGCCAGAAGCGCTCCGTGGTGATGAACTCCTGAGCGCCGGGCGCTCCTGGGTGGTGAACTCCTGAGCATCGGGCGCTCCTTGCCCAGTGTCTTCCTGAGGGAGAGGTGCCGCGAAGCACGCCTCCAAGTGGTGCCCGAGTGCCTCCCTCGTAATGTTGGCAAGGTTTGAGGCCCTCCAGAAGAGATCCCCCGAGCCCTACCCGAGGAGGGCGCCGGGCGCGCCTTCCTATGCGATAGAGGGAGATGCCCCAGGTGCGGGCGCTGATCCTAACGAGGTACCACTTGCGGCACTGCCCTCCCGAGGTTCGGCATGGAGTAGCTCCTTCTTCTTCTTGGGAACAACCTCAGGAGGGTACCGAGCTGCATTGTTGTCTGGGTATTTGATTGATGCTGCTTGGAAGGCATGCTCGAGGGAGCACACCGCATCTCTTTCTTCGCGTGGGACTATGATGATCCCACTGCTCCCTGGCATCTTGAGGACGTTGTAGCCGTGGTGCGTCACTGCCATGAACTTGGCCAGGGCTGGATACTCGAGGAAGGCATTGTACGGCAGACGAATGTGGGCGACGTCGAAGTGGATGAGCTTGGTGCGGTAGTTGTTGCGTTCTCCAAAGGTCACTGCGACGCGGACCTGACCTACCGGTGTGGTGGAGCCGTCGGTCACTCCTGAGAAAGGCTTGGTAGGCTAAAACTGATCGTATGGCACTTGAAGATTGTTGAACGTCTTGACGTACAGGACGTTGAGCCCTGCGCCGCCATCGATGAGGGTCTTGGTGACTTGCATGTTGCTGATGACGGGCGAACAAAGCATTGGGAGAGCGCCCGCGATAGCCGCGCACTTAAGCTGATCTGCCAAACTGAAAGTGATGGCACACTTGGACCACCTGAGTGGGCGAGTGGCCTCGAGCTTGGGGAGGACCGCGTTCACCTCGCGAGCAAAATGCTTGAAGATACGCTGTGAGGCTGGGGCTTGAGCTCTGCCCATGCGCACTTGGTCGCCAGGTTGACCAGCTCCAGGGATGTGCACAGCTCCTTGTGGATGGCGAGCTCCTCCTTCATCTTTACGCCGCGGACGCCATCAGAGAACGCAGAGGTGATGGCCTCGACCGTCACCTTGGGGATCTTAAGGCGGACGTTGTTGAAGCGCTGGATGTACTTCTGGAGGGTCTCTCCTGGTTGTTGCTTGATGCGGCGCAGGTCACCCGCGGCCGGAGGGCGGTCGCGAGTGCGCTGGAAGTTGGCGACGAAGCGGTCGCGCATCTCGTTGCAGGAAGAGATGGAGCCCAGAGGCAGGTTCAGGAGCCATGAGCATGCACCATCCTTGAGAGCCATAGGGAACGAGTTCGCCATGCCTTTCTCGTCGTCGTTGGCCGCCTCGATGCTCAGCTCGTAGAGCTGCAAGAAATCTGCAGGGTCGGGGGTGTCATCATAACGAGGAGGCAGATCAGGCTTGAACTTGCCTGGCGAGGCGATGCTACGTAGCTCGGGGGTGAAGGCGTGGCAGCCGGCCATAGTCACCGGGGCCCGACATGGAGGTGGAGCCTGGTCTTGGCGCCCGCGCGCTACCACGGCAAGCGGCACATGGCCCTGCCGCGGCAAGAAATCCTGAAGCGGCGGTGCGGGGAGCGGTCGAGCATTCTCTTGCGGTCGAGGAACTTCTTGACAGCTTCTTTCTTCACGTGCGGGCGCTTGGCGTGATGGGTCGCGCTGCAGAGCCATGTGCCTTGGCGCCAGGGCACCGTCTTGGTGCAGGGGTGGTGGAGGTGTTGTCTGAGCTGCGTCACCCGCAGCTGGCGGTGGACGAGGCTGCGAGAGGGACGGTGCTGGCGAGCCCCCTGCGGTGCTGACGAGCTCGGCGATGCGGTCCATCCAGTCCTCGTATAGGTTGTTGAGGGAATCCTGGACTAAGGGGTCCTCGGGCGTCCGGCCTGTTATCTATGGTCCGGATTGATGGGCTGTGAAGACATGAAGACCGAAGACTGCACCGTGTCCGGATTGGACTCTACTTGGCATGGAAGGCAAGCTTGCCGACCGAAGATTCCTTCTTATGTAACCGACTCCATGTAAACCCTAGATCTCCTCGGTGTCTATATAAACCGAAGGGGGTAGTCCGGAAAGGACATCATATATACTCATTGAGGGAGTCCTAGATTAGGGGGTCTCCGGACAGCCGGACTATATCCTTTGGCCAGACTGTTGGACTATGAAGATACAAGATTGAAGACGTCGTCTCATGTCCGGCTGGAACTCTACTTGGCGTTGAAGGAAAGCTAGGCAGTACGGATATGGATATCTCCTCCTTTGTAACCGACCTTGTGTAACCCTAGCCCCTCCGGTGTCTATATAAACCGGAGGGTTTTAGTCCGTAGGACAACATACAATCATACCATAGGCTAGCTTCTAGGGTTTAGCCTCTCCGATCTCGTGGTATATCAACTCTTGTAATACTCATATCATCAAGAATAAATCAAGCATGACGTAGGGTTTTACCTCCATCAAGAGGGACCGAACCTGGGTAAAACATCGTGTTCCCTGTCTCCTGTTACCATCCGCCTTAGACGCACAGTTCGGGACCCCCTACCCGAGATCCACCGGTTTTGACACCGTTAGGCTTGATGGCTCCTACGATCATCTATAGGGATGCAGCCCAGGGTGAGACTTTTCTCCCCGGACAGATCTTTGTGTTCGACGGCTTCGCACTACGGGCCAACTCGCTTGGCCATCTGGAGCAGATCAAAAGTTACGCCCCTGGCCACCAGGTCAGGTTTGGAAACTTAAATTACACGGTTGATATCCGCGGAGACTTGATCTTCGATGGATTCGAGCCCCTGCCTTGTGCGCCACGCGGTCACGATGAGTACAATTTAGCTCTACCATCGGACCGTATTCAGGAGATCGCACCGGCAGCCTCTCCAAGCCTCAATTCGGAGCCAGTTGCACCATCCATGGATGGGTGAATAGACCCCGTCACGGAGGCCGTATCGTCAGCGGCGATCGAGCCGAATATCGACCTTACCATTCACGAGAGCCGTGTTGCCAAACTGCCGGATCCTTCTCCAGCCACGGGCTCTGAACCGCCTACGCCCATCGAATCCGATTGGGCGCCGATCATAGAGTTTACCTCCACGGATATTTTTCAGCACTCGCCCTTTGGCGACATACTGAACTCATTAAGGTCTCTCTCCTTGTCAGGAGAGTCCTGGCCGAACTACGTCCGGCAGGATTGGGATGCGGATGACGAAGAAATTCGCCGCCCACCTACCACCCACTTAGTAGCCACTGTTAATGACTTAACCGACATGCTCGACTCCAAAGACATCGACGGTATGGACGACGATGCGGGAGGCGGAGAGGAACCACTGCCCACAGGGCACTGGACGCCCACTTCATCACATGACGTATACATGGTGGACACACCCAAAGAAAATAACGACGAGGAACGGAAGGACGCAGCGAAGGGTGGTTCCCTCGAGCAGCAGTCAAAGCGGCGGCGTAAACACCGCTCCAAATCCCTCCTCGGCAGAAATAACGATCACATAGACCCAGCGTTAGAGCAGGGTGAACCATTGCCTGACCACGGCAACACGAAAAATCAAGCCGAACAACCCAACCCCGTCGAAGATAACAATCCGGACGACATCACACCGAACAGGCGCCTGGAGCAACATAATTCCCACCAAAGGCTTGTTGCCATGGCGAGGAGTCTGAAAAAACAGAAGCAAAGGCTCAAGGCTGCACAAGACACACTCAAAATCAAATGGAGTGAAGTACTCAACACTGCAGCGAAATACGGCAGTAATCGCCACACCAAGAGCTATCCGAAGCGAAAGTTGCTACCTGAATTTGATGAGGAGGCCTTAGATCCTCCACAATTAAAAAATAAAACGGCCATCCGGTCGGATAGACGACCTCATAGCCAACATAAAGCGGCAATCGACGCCGCACATAAACCAGTACGCGATCCGCGTAAGGGCTCGCATCAAAAGGACGGCGCAACCAAATCCATCTATGGGCCACGCAGGCGCGCTCCAACATACAATACAACACAGCAAACATCCGAATACCACGGTCCACCCAAATACAGGGGTGCCGCACACCCTCTATGTTTCACTGACGAGGTGCTGGATCATGAATTTCCAGAGGGATTCAAACCCATAAACATAGAGGCGTACGACGGAACAACAGACCCTGGGGTCTGGATTGAGGACTACATCCTCCATATCCATATGGCTCGAGGAGATGATCTCCACGCCATCAAGTACTTACCCCTCAAGCTCAAAGGGCCAGCTCGGCACTGGCTTAAAATCCTCCACGAAAACTCCATCGGAAGCTAGGAAGAGCTCGAAGATGCCTTTCGGGCAAATTTTCAAGGGACATATGTCCGACCACCGGATACAGACGATTTAAGTCATATAACTCAACAGCTCGGTGAGTCATCCCGAAAACTTTGGAATAGGTTCCTCACTAAAAAGAACCAAATAGTTGACTGTCCGGACGCCGAAGCCTTAGCAGCCTTCAAGCATAGCGTTCGAGACGAATGGCTTGCCAGACACCTCGGTCAAGAAAAGCCGAGAACAATGGCGGCATTAACAAGGCTCATGACACATTTTTGCACGGGCGAGGACAGCTGGTTAGCCCGATGCAGCACCAGCGACCCAAGTACATCTGAAGTCAGGGATGGAAACGGGAAATCACGACGCAGCAAGAATAAGCGCCGGAATAAAGAAGACAGCCCGAAGAGCATGGCGGTAAATGCCGGATTTAGAGACTCTCAGCCAGGGCAGCAAAAGCCGCCCTCCAAAGGGAACAGAGACGAATTGTCCAGCCTAATCAAAATTTTGGACCAAATATGTCAGATCCATAGCACCCCTGATAAAACCTACAAATCATACCCATAGAGAATGTTGGGTCTTCAAACAGTCCGGCAAGCTCAACGCCGAACACAAGGGGCAGGATAGACCAAGTGAAGACGAGGACGAGCCTCGCAAGCAAAGCACAGGGGAACAGAAGAAATTCCCACCAGAAGTCAAAACAGTCAACGTGTTACACGTGATAAAAGGGAGAGACAAAGCGGCACCTTTAGAGGAACATGCCCCAGGGCCTATCACCGCGGAGCTCCGCCACTGGTCGTCCCAACCAATCACCTTCGACCATCGGGATTACTCGGCAAGTATCCGGCGTGCAGGATGGGCTGCCTTGGTATTAGATCCAATAATTGACGGATACCACTCCACCCGAGTCCTGATGGACAGCGGCAGCAGTTTAAATCTGATATATCAGGACACAGTCCGCAAAATGGGGATAGACCCAATAAAAATTTGTCGCAGCAATGCTACCTTTAAAGGAGTAACGCCAGGCCCGGAGGCTCAAAGCAGGGGCTCCCTGCTACTAGAGGTTATATTCGGCTTCCCCGATAACTTCCGCAACGAAAATTTAACTTTCCACATCGCTCCGTTCCAAAGTGGCTATCAAGCACTACTCGGACGCGAAGCTTTCGCTCGCTTTAACGCAATACCGCATTACGCTTCCCTCAAGCTCAAGATGCCCGGTCCACGTGACATCATTACAGTGGATGGAAATATTGAGCGCTCTTTGCGCGCTGAAGACGGTGCGGCCGCCTTGGCCGCCGCACACTAAACGACCTCACCAACTCAAGCATTTGACAGGTCGTTAAGACCACGGACACGGCTAGATGAGTCCGGCTCAGCTATATGTAATTAATACAAGTTTGATGGCTATACCCCTATTACAATACAAGGGGCTCAACGCGTGGGCACAAGTGGCAATAAGGCTCACCTTTACTCATTTTCAACTATATATTGTTTATTTAGTATAACTTAACTTTTGCACGGCAACTTTTCAATTAAGTTCCTCTATTTTTCAGATGACCATCGTGCTACACCCGTCCAGGATATGGCACAACGGAGACACAGGCGCAGACGTGCAGCAAGGACCCGTTCCAAGGATTCTTTGTAGATTAAGACCCTGCGTAAACCTTTTTACTGTCTCTTGTTGATTTACATCCCTCGGATTCTCAGTACAAGCATGCTGACGTCTTGGCATGTGGCCACGCTAGAATAATGCATGTATCTGGACACCAGGGGCTTATTACAAAGGGTACTGTTTAGACCCGGTTTACACCATAAAGACCGAATACCTTAGGGAGTGTTCGGCGTCGCGAGTTTGGCCTTATATGCATCAGCTCCGAATCATGTCTTTGGTCAAATGTTGGGTTTGCCCGGCTCCTGTGTTTTGCTGCCTTATGTTCCGCTCTATCGGCTAAGGCGGCACTAGGAGAACTACTGCGATTGTGCCTTGGTTCATCTGGACAAGCACTTCAGTAGAGAAAGCCGAAAACTGACTGTCATGATATAGCATGAGACTGGTCAACCACTCGATGACCTATTGGAATCTTCGGGATTCCTCCGCATTAACGAAGGGCCGTTTCCCGGCCAGGCATGTAAGCACCCCGAATCCGGACGAGTGCAGAGCCACCAGGGGCTATATAGTAGCCCCACTATCAAACTCCTATGGCTAAGTGGAAGTGTTAAAGCATTATAGTCCGGTTGCCTAGTTCGCTGCCCTATCACCTCCTTATTAGTACCAAGACGTTGGATTAAGTGTGAATAAGCGTCTTCTGCGAACACCCCCGCATTGTATGCGTGGGGGCTGAAGCCGACGACTGCAATCTTTCAGGTTATATACATGTATACATAAGCGGCCGCACAGGAGGCATCACAATACTTTCGGGCAAAAGTATAAATATAGCCTTGATAAATTCAATACAACGTTGTTTTTACAATGGGAATACATGTCACTCAAACATAACATTCTTCGAGCACTAGGCCTCTATCGTACGAGCGCCCTTAAGAACTTCTTCAAAATAGTGCTCGGCAGCCACTCGGCCTATGGCCGAACCCTACGCCTTGACAGTGGTGGCATCCATCTCCGCCTAGTATGTTTTGACACAGGCAAGGGCCATCCACGAGCCTTCTATGCACGCCGACCTCTTCATCGCATTGGTGTGTGGCACCACACCAAGGAACTGTTACACCAAGCTAAAATAGTTGTTCGGCTTCGGCCTTTCCGGCCATAGATGATCCACGACAGACCTCATGGCGAGTCCGGACAATCTATTGAGTTTGGCCCATTCGACAAGCTGATCAGTCAATAGAAGGGGATGCTCTGGAACGTTGAATTGCGACCAGAACATCTTGTCCACTTCACGATCTATTTGATCTCGGAAGTATTCGCCCGCATCGACAGCGCTCGCCGCTAAGTCCAGATATGCGTCGGCCGAACTCCACAGCCGATCCAGAGGGGCATACGGCGGATCGCCGAACTTCCTCCGCAGCAAAATGGGCTTCCCAGCCACAATATCCCTGGCTTCACGCAGTTCCTCCTTCTTTGCTCTCATTGCAGAGCGAGTGTGTTTGGTCGCCATTGTGGCCTTTTCGAGGTCCGTAGCCTTCGCCCGGCTTTCTTCTTCAAAAAACTGGCAGCGGTCAGCAGTGTCTTTTAACTTCATAGCCATTTTGGCCATTTTCTCTTTGCTCTCGCTATGCGCGGCCTTCTCGGCTCTCAACTCTTCGGCCGCCTTCAAAGCAGCCGCATTACTACTTCTTGCTTGCTCCTTGGCTCGGGCAAGCTCAGCCCGCAGGGCCTCCATAGTGGCAGATCCATCTACAGTCACAACATATTAAAGATACTGGCATCACGCTGCTCTTACTACGTGACATTCACTATAAATATCACCTACCCTGTGCCTCGTCAAGCCGCTTGTTCACAAGCTCGATGTCGGCATCCGCCACATCTAGTTGCCGCTTTAGTTCCGCAACCCCATAAGTCCGGCTAGCCACCGGAGCTCTAGCCCCCTGCACATAAAGGCGGACTGGTTATTACCTGGGATTACGATCCTCTGATCGCCGCCATTCTCGACGACAACCAGAGTCTCAGGGGCTACTATCTACACAGGGCACACCTAAAAATGTGCGATACCATCACAAATGTATACCATTTCACGTACCTCAAAGCCCATCAGTAAACTCATAAAGGCTTCATGCAACCCGTTTTCGGCGGACGAAATCCTTTCAATCACCATACACATTAATGTACAGTGCTCTTCTGAGATAGTCGCTCGCTCTAGCAGACCCTTCAGTACGTCCGACCGCATACCAGATGGTGCCAGACTCTTTTGATTGCTCTCTTCAAGAGCCGGATACTGAGGGCTTCGGGTGACCATGGGATTATCTTTTGGCCTTGCCGGATCCGGAGAAACTCTCCGTGATGACACTTCAGGGTCGCCCGCTTCTTGAGCCAGGGAGTCCGGGGGAGGCGTTTCGCTCTCCAACATCTCCGGAAGAAGATCCCCTGAAGACGAGCTCTGCTGAGAAGGGCTCAGATCCGAACTACAAGATAGATGCTTCGGTTATTTTCCTCAGAAGTAAGGTAGTACATCTTCACCACTAAGTACTTTTTGATTACTTACAGCTCGTTAGAGGGCTGATCCCCGCACGGACTTGGTGTGGCAAGAGCACCATCCGAGTCGGGACCCTCTGGTGGAGTTTTCTTCTCCCGTTTGGAAACCTTGGTTTCCGGATCATCAGAGGTAGTTCTCTTCTTCCCCGGGGGCGAGGGAATGTCAGATTCCTTCCCTTGGCTATCCTCCCTCACGGAGGCGCTCGTTCCCTCGGTTGGAATAGGTAGCAGTGGAGGCCCGCTTTGGCCCTCTCTGTTCCCCCCTTCATCTTCCTTTGAGGGCACTGGGCAAGGTGCCAGCTCGAGCATATTTTCCAGCACCGGATTGTCCAAGCCTTCGGGAAGGGGAGCCGAACACCGGATCATCTTCGCCTTTGTTATCCAGTCCTGGTCAAAGAGCGATCCTTCAGAATGATGTCATGATAAAAGAAAGACAGTGTGTTCGGCTAGAGGATTACTTACTTGGGCCGCGGTATGGTTGCTGCTCAGGCCCACGTCCTCGGAGCTGTCCGGACACTCTATTTGGGGTTCGAAGAACAACTTGTACATCTCCTCGTGCGTCAGGCCGAGGAAATTCTGAATAGCGCGCGGACCTTCTGGGTTGAATTCCCATAAACAGAGGGGCCAGCGTTTGCAAGGCTGGACTTGACGAACCAGCATGACTTGCACTACCATAACCAAACTAAAATCTCCCTTGAAGAGATCCCTGATGCGGCTCTGCAGTATGGGCACATCCTTGGCTGGACCCCAGCGCAGCCCCCTGCTGATCCATGACATCAGTTGTGGTGGAGGGCCCGAGCGAAAGGCGGGGGAAGCTACCCACTTGTCACTTCTAGGAGCGGTGATGTAGAACCACTCCCGTTGCCATAATCCGGACACCTCTGGAAAGGAACCTTTTGGCCACGGAGCTCCGGCAATCTTGCTTATTAATGCACCCCCGCGCGCTGCATACTACCCTTCGATCATCTTCGGCTTCACATCAAAGGTCTTGAGCCACAGGCCGAAGTGAGGGGTAATGCGGAGGAAGGCCTCACATACGATAATAAATGCCGAGATGTGGAGAAAGGAATCCGGGGCTAGATCGTGGAAATCAAGCCCGTAATAGAACATCAAACCCCTTACGAAGGGATCCAGAGTGAGGCCTAGTCCTCGGAGGAAGTGGGATATGAACACGATGTCTTCATTGGGTTCGGGAGTAGGGACGACCTGCCCTTGGGCGGGCAGCCAATGTGAGACTTCGGCAGTCAGGTATCTTGCCTCCCTCAACTTCTTGATATCCTCTTCCATGACGGAGGAAGGTATCCACCGGCCCTGGAGGCTGGATCCGGACATGATTGAAGGTCCGAAGCACCTGACCTAGGCTTTGGGTGTTAGAACTCGAGGCGGGGAAAGGATTCGATTGAGCACAGGAGGAAAAAATTAAAAGCCTTGACCCCTTATAAAGAGGGTGAATATCAAGCGTCCTCCTCGTGGCCGTTTGGGACTTGCCTAAAATCTAGGAGTCCTAGGCATGGTTGGGTTACCCACGACCGTATTGATGAGAGTCCCGTAATAAGGGGGACCCGATCTCTGCTTTGACAAGACGTGTCAAGAAACTGCCTCGCGTTATGTGCGGGGCTAGTTAAAGAAAAACGGTTCGAATAATCACCGAGCCATGGCGTGATGTCATGTTGCCAAAACATGTCAGCAGATTAGATTTTTGGAAATATTATTCTCTCTACGGTGGTATATGGAACTTATTTTGCAGGGGCGGACACTATCCTTGTATTCATATTCTTCTGTGGTGTATTCGAAGGAGGAACCCGCCTTGCAATGTCGAAGACAATACTGCGCGCCGGACTCATCATCATTGAAGCCTGGTTCAGGGGCTACTGAGGGAGTCCTGGATTAGGGGGTCTTCGGACAGCCGGACTATATCCTTTGGCCGGACTGTTGGACTATGAAGATACAAGATTGAAGACTTCGTCTCGTGTCCGGATGGAACTCTACTTGGTGTGGAAGGCAAGCTAGGAAGTACGGATATGGATATCTCCTCCTTTGTAACCGACCTTGTGTAACCCTAGCCCCCTCCGGTGTCTATATAAACCGGCGGGTTTTAGTCCGTAGGACAACATACAATCATACCATAGGCTAGCTTCTAGGGTTTAGCCTCTCCGATCTCGTGGTAGATCAACTCTTGTAATACTCATATCATCAAGGATAAATCAAGCAGGACATAGGGTTTTACCTCCATCAAGAGGGCCCGAACCTGGGTAAAACATCGTGTTCCCTGTGTCCTGTTACCATCCGCCTTAGACAAACAGTTCGGGACCCCCTACCCAAGATCCGCCGGTTTTGACACCGACACACATTATCATACCCATATAGGCTAGACTTCTAGGGTTTAGCCATTACGATCTCGTGGTAGATCCACTCTTGTAACACTCATATTCATCAATATCGATCAAGCAGGATGTAGGGTTTTACCTCCTTAGAGAGGGCCGAACCTGAGTAAACATTGTGTCCCCCGTCTCCTGTTACCATCGATCATAGACGCACAGTTCGGGACCCCCTACCCGAGATCCACCGGTTTTGACACTGACATTGCTGCTTTCATTGAGAGTTCCACTGTGCCGTCAGCAAAGGGCTCGATGGCCCCTTCGATCGTCAGTAATGGCGTTGTCCAGGGAGAAACCTTCCTCCCCGGATATATCTTCGTATTCGGCGGCTTCGTACTGCGGGCCAACTCGCCTGGCCATCAGGTCAAATTTGGGAGCTTGAATTACATTGCGGACATCCATGCTGACTTGGTATTCGACGGATTCGAGACCGCGACAACCGCTCCCCATCGCCCCAATGAACATGGCTTAAACCTGTCATCGGGCCGCATCCAGGAGATAGCTCATGTGGCAGCTCCGGCCTCAAATCCGGAGCAGTTCAAGTCGTCCGAAGATGGGAAGCTCAACCCCATCATGGGGACCACCGATTCCGCGGCGCTGGAGCTACACGCGGATTCCACTTCATACGGTATCTGCATCAATGGAACCCCGGACTCGCCTCCGATGTCGAGCTTCAAACCCAGCGAGCCTGCGTACGCCGAACTCGATCGGTTATCAATCTCCATGTTTAGCACCACAGATGTCTTCCAACACTCGCCCATGGGCGACATAATAAATTAGCTAAAAAACCTATCCCTGGCGGGCGACCCGTTTCCGAAATATCTTCGGTTCGAACTTGCGGCAGACAATGGAGAATTTTGCTTCTCACCCGTCACCACCTTCATAGCCATTGATGTAACCAACACACCCGATCCCCGCGCCAAAGAAATCGACGGTATGGATGACGATGAGGGGCAAGGCCAAAACTTACCACCCGCTAGACACGGGACAGGCACTTCCTGGTATGACGCGTGTATGATAGACACACCTTACGACACTCTCGACGATGAGAAGGAGAATCCGGTTGAGGACAAACCGCCTGGAACACAGCCCGAACATCAGCGCCCTGGGCCTCATCGCCCAAGAGAGGACACTGCCAGCACCAGAGAAGACGATACTCCAGACAACGAAGACCCGGTTGAAGTAGAATCCGAGCAGGAGGAATAGGAAGACGGGCAAGATAGCCCTGACGAACAGGCCACATGTGGGGACTCAGAGGACAGCAACTATTTCCCCCTCTCCGAGGAGGAGGAGATCCTCGGCAACGAGGATTTTACCACGCCAAAGGAACCTCTCGAGCAGGAACGCTTTAAACGCCGACATATAGCCACTTCAAGGAGCTTAAGAAAGAAGCAGTTGCAACTTCAAGCAAGCCAAGACTTGCTCAATGATAGATGGGCCGAGGTCTTGGCCGCCAAAGAATATGGCCTCAGCAACCCAGACAAAAGCCACCCCAAGAGCAGGTGGCTCCCTCAATATGATGGCAGGGCGATGGAGCCCATACCACCATCGAATAATGCGGCGGGGCGATCATAGTTCAGTCCAGACAAAGCAGCAGCCCAAGCAGAGACCATACCAACCCATCCGGCACGGAGGGTGGAGCAGGACACAAAAGATCGATGTACAGATCACGAAGATATACCCCGACCGACGATGATGGTCGCCTATCCGGACACTACAGAGCTGACCACGCCCGGTCCGAGCACCGTAAACGGAGCTCGCCGGAGGTACTTCATAGTGTGGCCCAACATAGAGGAGCCGCACACCCCCTCTGCTTTACGGACGAAGTAATGGAACACGAATTTCCAGACGGGTTTAAACCCATTAACATCGAATCATACGATGGGACAACAGACCCCGCGGTATGGATCAAGGATTATCTCCTCCATATCCACATGGCCCGCGGAGACGACCTCCACACCATTAAATACCTACCTCTCAAGCTTAAACGGCCAGCTCGGTACTGGCTAAACAGTTTGCCAGAAAATTCTATTGGCAACTGAGAAGATTTGGAAGACGCCTTTCGAGACAACTTCCATGGAACATATGTCCGGCCATTGATGACTTAAGTCACATTGTCCAGGAGCCCGGCGAGTCAGCTAGGGAGCTTTGGACCAGGTTCTTAGTCAAAAAGAACCAAATTGTCGACTGTTCGGACGCAGAAGCCCTCGCGGCCTTCAAACATAGCGTCCGGGATGAATGGCTCGTGCGTCACCTGGGCCAGGAAGGACCCAAATCCATGACAGCCCTCACCACTCTAATGAACTGCTTCCGCGCGGGAGAAGACAACTGGCTTGCTCGTAAAAGCAACGACGCCAGCGGCCCGACCACTTTTGAAATCCGAGATGGCAACGGCAAGCCACGACGAACCAAACATAACAACATACACGACACAGCGGTGAATGCCGGATTTCACAATCCGAAGCCCGGTCAATGGAAGAAGCCACTAAAGGAAAACCAGGATGGACCATCCACCCTTGATAGGATATTGGACCGACCTTGACAGATTCACGGTCTCCCTGATAGGCCAGCTAATCATACCAACCGTAACTGTTGGGTCTTCAAGCAGGCAGGCAAGCTTAACGCTGAACACAAGGGGAGGAGGCCACCGGGTGACAAAGACGATGGATCGGCTCGCTAGCAGAACACCAGGGACAGAAAAAGTTCCCCTCCGACGTTCGACCACTCCCAGAACGCAAATAGCAGTTCGGCTTCCGCCACCCACCTATTGTACTGGCAAAATTTGCAACACGCGCACATCACTACGCACTCTAGATACCATGGGCATCAGCGGAAGCACAATTCGGACAACCCTACAAGCATTCCCGTAACGTTTTCTATATGTTTTTCTCATTTTTTTTGTATCATGTTTAAAGAACAGGTGACAAACTGGAAAGCATCTACAGCGGACTCTATCGGAGTTCGGATCCATACACTCACCTAAGGGGTTACTTCTGTTAAGGATCCCACTCCCCGAGGATGGGCTACGCAGACGTGCGACAGGAGGTACAAAATTACCTTTGGTAGACCGCACTCTTTACTTCGAGCCTGTACTATGCCCCTTGTCCTCTGATCCGGACCACGAGCATGTCAAATAGCCGGGTCCGTGGTTTCTTATATATATATATATATATATATATATATATATATATATATATATAAATTTATCATTGGCACGTTGCTCCGTCCTCAGTAAGCCTCACCCGAGCCAAACTCTCATACCCTTTGAACAATAAGGTACGGCCTCAATTGCTGCTTTGCAGATACACCTCGGCACACCTTGCTAGGGGCTCGGCATGGGAACGAATGAGTCGCCAGTAAAAGTCCGAACTGCTTTATAGCGTACTTCGGCGTCGCAAGTTTGGCCTTATATGCATCAGCTCCGAATCATTGTCTTGGGTCAATAGTTGGGTTGCCCGCTCCTATGTTTGCTACCCTATGTTCCGCTCTATCGGCTAGGGTGGTAAAGGGAGAACTACTGCGATTGTGCCCTGGCATAGACCGGATGAGCACCACAGTAGAGAAAGCCGAAAACTGACTGTCATGATGCGGCAAGAGCTGGTCAACCACTTGATGACTTATTGGAATCTTTAGTGATTCTCCGTGTAATACGAGGGATCTTTTTCAGATCACATATGTAAGGCACCACACGCCGCATACACACCAAGGGCTATGTCGTAGCCCCACCATAAAACTCCTATGGTTAAGTGCAAGTGTTAATGCCTCATAGTCTGATTGCCTGGTTCGCCACATTATCACCTCCTTCATGGACCAAGACGTTGGATAAAGAGTGATTAAATGTTTTTCCGAACACCCCCGTACTTCCTACGAGAGGGCTGAAGCCGACGACTGGAAAACTTTCAGATTATATTAAAACGACCGCACAGGAGGAATTCAAGCTTTTCAAGCAAAACATAAATATATTAACTATAAAGTTGTCTTTTACAATCATCATACACCTCACTCGAACATTATGTTCTTCAAACATTGACCGTGAATCCAGCGGGCGGCCTCCAAGATGTCTTCAAAATAATGCTCTGGTTTCGGACGTTCCTCGACCTTGGGCGGAGCCTTCGTTGCGACATCGATAGCCTTCATCTTCCCCCGGAATGTCTTGACTCGGGCAAAGGCCATCTATGCACCCTCAACGCACACCGATCGCTTCACAGCATCGATTCACGGCACTACATCGACAAGTTTCTGCACCAAACTGAAATAGCTATTCGGCACAGGCTCAGTCAGCCATAGTCGGACTATGACATCCTTCATGGCAGCGCCCGATACCCTATGAAGTTCGGCCCATTGGGACATCTGTTCATTAAGCAGCAGCGGGCGTTTTGACACACCAAACTGTGCCCAAAAAAGCTTCTCCGTTGCATATCCAGCTTGCGCTTGATAATACCGTGCCGCATCGAAATAACTCTTCGGCAAGTCAAAATACTCGTCCGGAGAACTCCACACTTGGTTCAGCTGAACAAAGTCCGGGTCACCGAACTTAGTCTACAGCAAAAAAGCTTTCCAGCCAATATCTCTTTCGCTTGCCTCCTGTTGGGAGTTGTCCAGTTCAGCCGTTCAGGCTTTATTCTCCTTCTCAAGAAATTCGCAGCGGCCAGTAGCACCCTCCAAAGCGAGTGTCATCGTGGATATCTACTCCTTGCCCTGGCATCGCCCAACTTGTTCGGCCTTCAGTTCAACCGATGCTCTTTCAATAGCAGCATCACTAAGCTGGGCCCGCTCCTTGGCACAATTAGCTCCGACCGAAGAGCCTCCACGGCGGCAGCACCATCTGCATTTTATGCACATCTCATATAAAGCTATTTCCCGCGTCAAGCACAATGATGTACAGAATGCTCGAAATACATACCTTGCGAGTCGTCAAGACGCTTGTTGATCAACGCAACGTCATCCTCCGCAATATCTAGCTTTTGCTACAGTTCGGCCACTTCCGTATTCTAGGCAGCCGCAGGAGGGGAAGTAGCCTATATTTCAAATTAAACTTAGGTTAATACCTGAGCATATCTCTTTGATCCTCCGATCGCTCCCTTCGGAAGGCAATCCGAGTCTCAGGGGGTACTGCATATACAATAGGTGCATTCTGTCAATGAAATTCAATTGACAAAGCTACATCACAAACCTCAAAACCTCTTAGAAGGCTCATGAAGGCCTCATTCAGTCCACTCTTCGTGGATAGAACCCTTTCGACCACCGTAACCATCAAGGAACAGTGCTCTTCGGAAATAGACGCTCGTCGTAGCATGTCCGTCAGCATTTCTGGCGCTCTTGGGTCTTCGGAAACCATCACTAGAGTACGGCATTCTAGTGAAGGAACCCACTTGCTTGCCTCCAGAACCGTCTCCAGCTGTAAACCAGACGGTTCGGGGAAGTCGGTCTCGATCCCGGAACCTCGGGTGCCCTTCGGGATGTTACCTCGGTATCATATCCTCTGTTGGGCGACGGGGCCGGAGGAGGCGTGTCACTCTCCATCATCTCTGGAAGAAGATCTCCTGAGGAGGAGGAGGATTGAGAAGCACTAGGCGTTAACCTGCATGGACGAACATATATCGGATGATTACTTCACTAAAAAAAGAATGAGGTGTGCTTAAAGTACCCCAGCCTCGCTTATAGTCCGCCTCGAGGTTCGTCCTCGCCGTCAAACTCTACGGCAGCCTCACTCGACCGGCCCAAGCCGCTCGACGACGCTGTTTTTCCTCTCTTTGAAGGCTTCCCCTCCTGACCTTTGGAGGCGACCCTCTTCTTGCCCTGGAAGGATCCCTCTACACTCTTGCCCTTGGGCAGAAGAATTTGGGTTTCCCCGGACGCAGCGACCTGGTACGGTGTTGGGATCAGCATTCTCGTCAGCAGGTCAGTTGCAGGGCCTTCGGGAAGAGGCGTCGGACACCAGATTAGCACCACTTTATTTATCCAGTCCTAAGCAGGGACGGGTTGTTCAATATCTTGTTAAAAGATGCTCGAATGAAAGGTGCTCGAGTACTTACCGAAGTAGCCAGACGATTGCAGTCAAGGCCAACATCTTTGGTAATGTCCGGCCATTGCCCTCGTTCCCCAAAATACAATTTCCACATTCCTTCGTGCGTAGTGCCGAAGAAGTGTTGTAGGGTCCACCGCCCTTCTGGGTTAAACTCCCACATACGAAGAGGCCGCCGCTGACACGGTTGGATCCGGCGGACTAGCATTATTTGAACGACGCTCACAAGATCGATGCCCTTCTCGGTAAGGCATCGGATGCGGCTTTGCAGAGTCCGCACTTCATTGATGGATCCCCAGTCCAATCTCTTATTGACCCATGAAGCAAGCTGAATTGGAGGATCGGGGCGGAAAGTAGGTGTAGCCGCCCACTTGGAGCTCTGCGGCTCGTTGATATAAAACCACCCCTGCTGCCATAGGTTGGGAGATTTGGCGAAAGATCCTTCGGGCCAATCCATGCCGGCCAGCTTGCCTATGACACTGCCGCACACTACCTGCTCCTCCTCTGTCACCTGCGGCCTCACACCAAAGGTCTTGAGCCACAAACCAAGGTGCAGAGGAGTCTAGAGTAAGGCCTCACACGTGACGATAAATGTCGAGATGAGGAGAATAGAGTCTGGGGCCAGATCATGAAAATCCAGTCCATAGTAGAACATGAGCCCCGGGACGAAGGGGTTAAGCACGAACCCTAGCCCATGAAGGAAGTGGGATACAAATACTACCCTCTCGCCAGATCTGGGGGTCGGTATGACTTGTCCTTGTGTTGGGAGCCGATGAAAGATTTCCGAGGTCAGATACCTCGCTGGACGGAGCTTCGCAATATCCTCCTATGTGACAGAACAAGCCTCCCACCGGCCCTGATGGCTGGATCCGGACATGACTAGGGCTGGTGGCGATTGAAACCCGAGGGTTGGAACTTGGGGTGGCTGGGGTTGAGGAAGAAGCAAGCGCAAAGGAAAACAACAAGATTGGATCTCTATATAAAGGCCCAAGTATTGGGCGTCTCCCCCAGGGTCTCTAAGCTTACCTATTACCAGGGAGTTGTACCCAGGGGACGGTTGGGTTACCCACGCCTACGTTAATGAAAATCCCGTAAATAAAGGGACACGATCTCTGCCTTGGCAAGACGTGCCAGTAAAACCGCATCCCGAGACGTGGGGCGGCTCGCTAGCCGATGGTTGGAAATAGCAGCCGAGCAGGCATGATATGATGTCATGAACAGTCATCAACAAGTTGGGCTCGTGGGGTATTATATTCTCTGCCATTATATACACAGGTCTGGATATACTTACTTCGTCCGAAGACTATTCTGGAGTTCGGAAGGAGGGAACCCGCCTTGCAATGCCGAAGACGAATCTGCGCGCCGGACTCCTCGTCATTGAAGCCAGGTTCAGGGGATACTAAGGGAGTCCTGGACTAAGGGGTCCTCGGGCGTCCGGCCTGTTATCTATGGGCCGGACTGATGGGCTGTGAAGACATGAAGGCCGAAGACTGCACCGTGTCCGGATTGGACTCTACTTGGCGTGGAAGGCAAGCTTGGCGACCGAAGATTCCTTCTTATGTAACCGACTAAATGTAAACCCTAGATCTCCTCAGTGTCTATATAAACCGAAGGGGTTAGTTCGGAAAAGACATCATATATACTCATTACCATTCCCATATAGGCTAGACTTCTAGGGTTTAGCCATTACGATCTCGTGGTAGATCCACTCTTGTAACACTCATATTCATCAATATCAATCAAGCAGGACGTAGGGTTTTACCTCCATAGAGAGGGCCTGAACCTTGGTAAACATTGTGTCCCCCGTCTCATGTTACCATCGATCCTAGACGCACAGTTCAGGACCCCCTACCCAAGATCCACCGGTTTTGACACTGACAGTCGTTGACTGGGCGGTAACACAGGAGCTCGCGCGCCATGAGTAGCGCGGCCCGCGCGTCCGTGTGAGCGTGACAAGCATGAGACGAGGAATCGACAGGAGTCAGAGATAGAGTGGCGGTGTGGCCGTCCCGCCGCACCGAGGGGTGCAACGAGGATGCTTGTTGTTCGTTCCCCGCCAGGCCGGTGGCGGCGTTGGTGGCAGGTGACGGAGAACAATGGGGAGGCCCGCCGATAGGAGCCGTCTGGGCGGGAGGGCGGCCCGGCGCTCAGCTCGGGCGCGACGAAGTGGTGAAACCCGGAGTGACGGAAAGAAAGCTTCGGTGCACCCCTACCTGGAACGCCAAATGTCGGATTTCGGGTTCGAGCAAAACCCTTAAGGTTCAAACACTGGGGTGCGCGCCAAGATCTCTCCCTCACCGATCACGCCCTCACACACTTCGCGATTTCTAGACTAGACACACAAACTCACAACACACGAGACACAAGGTTTATACTGGTTCGGGCCACCGTTGTGGTGTAATACCCTACTCCGGTGTGGTGGTGGTGGATTGCCTCTTGGGCTGAGGATGAACAGTACAAGGGGAATAACAGCCTCCTGACGAGAGGTGTTCTTGTGCTTGGTGAACTTGTGGTTGCCCGGATCGATCCCGTCCGCCCTAGCTATGGTGGTGGCTAGTCCTATTTATAGAGGCCCCGGTCCTCTCCCCAAATATTGAGTGGGAAGGGGGCCAACAACGGCCAATTTGAAAGGGGACAGCTAGTACAACTTATCTTGACAAAAGCAGTCTTCGCCTGCCAAAGGCTCTTGTGGTGACGCCGCCTTGGGCTCCACGGTGACCTCCGTCCCGCCGTCCTGCTAGTCTTGGTCTTGTTGCACCGATATGTAAACCTTTGCTTGACGCCTCGATACTCTTCGTCTGCGCTTGCCTCCTTAGCACCAAAGTGGAAATAATGACACTGTGCGCACTGGCGCCCGCCTGGCATCCGCCTGGCCTTGGTCGTCATGGCTCATGTCACTGGAACCTCGCGAGGTTTGTCTTGCCTTGATCTCTCCACCCCTCACGAGCCAGCCTGGTGAGGCCGCTCCTGAGGAGGTCTTGTGTCGTCCGCCTCGCGAGGCTTGGCCCCTCGCGAGGGTCTTGAATGCTTGTTGGTGAAGATGGGCTGTACGGGCCCGCTCGCAAAGCCACGCCATGGTCCGCAGGCAGGCAAGTTTGGGGACCCCCATTTCCAGAACGCCGACAGTGATAAGGTGGTAGGATTATTCTCCACCCTCCAAGTGTCTAACTCATGCCTCTTCTTGATGATCTCATGAAGCACGCGATTCTATTCTTATAGGGCAATAACTTCTTGGGTAAGTGCCATGTTTTGAGTGCAAATTGCATCAACGGCCTTTAGTTCATTAATATCAAACAAAGAAATATTATGAAACAGAGAGGAAAAAGAATCTCCCTCTTCCATAGCCTCAAAGGGAGATACTCATTTGTTTCCTCCTGCTCCATCGATCTTGCCACCAATAGCCTCCTTGGTTTCCTCTTGCTCGGTAGCATCCTCCTCACCAGATGACCACTCATGGTAGACCTCACTGAAGGGAAGTTTGCTTGGAGAAGGTTGAGCGATATAGTGCTTGGTGTGGAGCCTTTGGGGAACTAGAAGGAACTTGACGATCTAGAAATCCTGACAAAAAACAGCCCGAAACAAGAACATAGGGAAAACTTGTGAAATGGTGGTTAGAACATCATGGAGTATATATAATGAATTTTTAGCTTGCAAAACAAGTATACAAGAAGAAATGCAGTCGGGAAGGTGCACGAGGGGGCCATAAGACATCTGGGCGCGCCCTGTTGTCTTGTGGTCTTCTCGTGGACCTTCTCGGTTGTTTCTTATTTTCCTATTTGTTTCCTAATATTCCAAAATAGACATAAAGTATTTCTACGGAATTTTTGGAGTTGGTTTACTTACCGTATCACATACCTACTTCTTTTTCAGAATTCTGGAGCGTACCGGACTTTTAGATGGTCCTCCGGTGTAATTGTTTAAATAATATTGGTTTCAACGTTAATGGGTGCACCTATAATGTAGTGTTTAATTCTTTGCCCATTAACCACCTTTGGATTAGTCCCATCGGCGTTATTGATCATGATAGTTCTAGAACGATAAACTTCTTTGACGATGTATGGACCTTCCCATTTGGAGAGAAGTTTTCCTGCATATTTACTAATTCAAGAACAAAATGTGTTTTTCAGTCCATGGTAAATTTGAGAACAAAATGTTCTTGGAATGCATATCTACTAATGTTCTAGAACATGGTAATCTACTAAGTGTTGAGGGGTGGCATTTTGTGTGTTCAAGGGGTGGCATTTTCTTAGTAATGTCCTTTTTAAACAAAAATGTTGAAACACATTACCTTTTTTGAGATAAGTGCTTTGGGGGTTGCCCTTTTTTTAGAATAATCCAAATTTAGCTGGTTTCATCTTTTGTGTGTCGACTTTTATTCTAATTAGTGTTCACAAAAGTTACGACAATACATCATTTTTGCTAGTCGTGATGGCCAAATCAACGCAATATAGGTACATGGTAATTTTATTTTTTTGCTAGAACTTCTCTCAAAATTTATGAATTTCTTTTATCATGCTATTTTGAATGATTTTTTTACAATCTATATCATGTCAAATATATGGAATCCTTTATACTACTCATATGGCAAATTTGGATTAAGAATTTCCTTCAATGATGGCATTTTTATTATTAGAACCTCGGTAATTTTCTATGCATGGTTGTTTGTTTGTCATATTGCGCATGGCAAATTCGTAAATTTGTCGTCTTTTCAAAGGAGAAAATTCCTAACTTTGCCATGTTCCCATTATAAGAGCATCTCTAGCAGACCCGATATAACACCGACCCGCAAAACGCGTTTGCAGTTCGCGGAAAAGAGGTTTTGCGGGCTGGCGCGGGTGGACGCAGAGTCAGACCCCGCAAAACAGACCCATAGAAAAGGATATTCGTGGAATATGCTCTTTTACGGGCCGGCTTTGCGGGGTCTGCTCGGGCGCCCCTCCCGCCGGCCCACAAATCCGAAATTTGCAATTCGATTTCACACACGAAAATACATTTCTTTGCTTTTTCAATGGCATTGGATACATAGTACTGCATCAAATCTTTGCTAGAATAGTAAGACCAAAGAAAACATGAACCACAACTATGCATTTTATATGATATCCAACTTCCGTAACTTCTCCCACTAGTTGGACCAATATCTTCTCCATGCATTCGTTGTTGATTTGTGGATTCTTGATTTTGCATTCTTCATTCTTTTTCTTTGGTTCTAAAAAAGTAGACGTTGCTTCCCCTCTACTTTCTTCTCTAATTACACATGTAGTCGCATCATTAGCTTCAATTCTACTAAGGAGTGCACGAACATCTGTTAAGTTTCTTTCTATCAATAAATCAATGTATTCTCCTTCCCAAAACCAAAATGAGCATTCATCTTCCTACACACATGACGATGTTCAAATTGAGCTGTCACAATTGAACCGAAGAATAGGCGACAAAGCCGAATGAAAACAACACATACCCCATCGTTTTCGCATTTGAAGAACACCCATCCGGGGTGCTTCAACGTGCCCGAAGTTAGCCACAGCATTGTCCATGTGCAGTCGTCGCACTGTATGAGTGGCATCGGCTAGCCGCAGAGCCGCTGTGCGAGCGCTGAGCCTGGCGGACGGCTGGCCGAATCCCTGCTGGTAAACCGGCAGCGACGGCTACAGGGCGAACCTGTACCTGCATGCGGCGATGGGACTTTGTCGGGGCTGCGCGGGGTGCTCCCCGACCATTCCATTGCTTGGCGCAGCCACCGGTTGCCGGAAAAGGAAAATCTGGACGCCCGCGTCGAACGGCCGCCGATCTGCAACTTTCCGGCCTGCCGACGCAGGAGGGAGTGGCGGAGGGCAAACCTCGGACGTGTGGCGGCCTTGTGGCGTGATCCCGCCAGCTACTTTTGCCGGAATCGTGGGCGGCGCCCCGACGGCAGGGTGAGGGGGAGAGGGGCGGTGGTAGGTGGGGAAAAGCGCGAGCTGAAATGTCCTCCCCACCAACCGCTCCCGCTATATACAGGGCGTCAACGGGCCAGGGGGTGGGGGGGTGAACCCGCGTTTTCGCGGGCTAGGACGGGAATATGCCGCGCCCCACAAAAACTTTTATGGGTCGAATGCGTTTGCGGGGTCTGTTCGGGCAGGATTTTCCGCGCCGGCCCGTATTTTGGCGGTTATTTGCGGGTAGCGGCTTTTTACGGGGTTTGCTAGAGATGCTCTAAATTTCGAAAAGTAAACATATTTTGTTTGAGAACAAACTCCCTAAATTTGCCTCCTGCAATTTCATTGTAAGTAGCATGGCATTTTATTACTAAAACTATGTCATTTTTATTAACTAGATCATGGTAGTTTTATTGCAGGTAGCATGACACTTTCATTATTTAGAGCATGGCAATTTTAATGATTAGACGATGATAGTTCCAATTTAGATCATGTTTTGTATTACGACATAAGGCAAAGTTAATTACATAGCTATGGCAAATTACTTTTTTGGACCATGGCATGTTTTCCCATTTTTTGTGTATAAGACATGGCAACTTTTTTATATGTTTTGTTAGCGTCACAGGGGAAAAAAGATGTTGTTTTTGCATTTTTCCAAGAAAAAATGTTTGTACACATTGCAAATTAAAAAAAATAGAGGACAATTTTCTTAATTTTTCCATGCCCAATTTTTTATTATAGAGTACCATGGCAATTTTAGTACTTAGAGCATGTCATTTTTTTAATTAGACCATGACATTTTTATTAATTAGAACTTGGTAGTTTTATTTTAGGTGCCATTTTTATTTGAGTAGACCATGTCAATTTTATTAATTATACCGTGCTAGTTTTATTGTTGGGAGCATGACAATTATATTTTTATTCTCATGGCAAATTTAGGCCTTTCATTTTTACTCCAAATCATGGCAATTTTGTAATTTTATCTTAGTGACATGGTAAACGTAGATGTTTTTTCATTTCTTGTTTCCTAGCAGGAAATGCAAAATACACACAATGCAAAAAATGTTTTCAATAGTGATTCCATATTGTCTCATGGCATTTCCACATTTTTGGTCTCCAAAAACACATCAGTTTTTGCAACCTACTTGTACTGTTCTTTTTCACATGGAAAAATTAGATAAATTTGATTCATAAGTCATTGCCAATGAAAATTCATGGGAATTTTTGCTTCATGTTTGTGTTTGTTTTTTTATATAAATTTTGGCATGGATCATAACAACTTTTTGTCTGTATATTTATGAACTTTGGTTTCCGAAATGGCAAAATTTATGAATTTTCCTTTTTCATACTATCTTGGCAATTAAAGAATTTACACATTTGCCATTTTAAACCACATAAAATTGTCTACATGGCAAAATCTATAATTTTATATGTTCATGACAAATCTGTGAATTTGGCAAAGAGGTTTTTGTCATATGAATTAAACTATGTGCCAATCTTTGAATGTCTTAAAAAAATTCAATATGCATTTTTTTGGCTTATGGACGATGCAGGTGGGGAGGGGCAGGCCCATTAAAAGGCCTGTCAGGCTGTCGGGTCGCGCTGGGGGTTCTCCCAGGAAACGTTTTTGTTCGCTGGATCCATCTTTCTCTGACGATCGATTCGTTCGCTCGATCCATCTTTCTCTCACGATCGATTCGTTCGCTCGATCCATCTTTCTCTCACGATCGATTCGTTCGCTCTTCGCTGCACCCCTCCTCCTAGCTGATGATCGCCACGTAAATGTCCATACCAGGACAGACACCTACGCGATGACCCATATACGCCTACCCCGAGCACTACGAAAACTACTATTCTCACGCACGAATTAACCCGCCGAAAGCTCACTGACTGAAAGCAAGCTAGAGCTAGGAACAGAGCGATCCTACTCAGACCTCAATGCAAAAAGATAATGATCATACTAGAAAGTAAACCGTACGAAGATCGCATCACATGTTTTCACAAGACAAGAAGGAGAGAGAGAGAGAGAGCTATAGCTAGAAAGGACATAGAACCGTATGATGGATGTCCCTGAAATGATGGTGTTTAATTTGGTTGCGCCAGGCCAGGTTACCTTCGCATGGACCGAGTCAAAAAGACGCTTCGAGTTGGCTACATAATGGGGACGGCGATTCGATCAATTTCATTCCGAACCACTTGATTTTCCTTTCCTTTTTCCTTTCCCGGTGGGAGTGCCAATCGACCGATCCCGATCTCAGGCACGTGGTTGACAGTAACCCTGTCGATCCCGATCGTGCAGCTAGCGTGCGCGCGCGTGCGCTTTGCGTACGTGTGCGTGTTCCGTTCCTCATCTTCCTCCCCGCGATCACACGTTCCCATCTGCGTTTCTCTTGGTGTGATCTCTGAAAGAAGACCCCGCCGTCCAGTAGGCCGTACCAATTGTCACCGGCAATAACTGTACTGCCTATCACCAAATTGTTCGCACGAGTTGTAGATTGGCCAAAAGCGACGGCCAATTGTGATGCCTGAAATAATCTATATTTTGTGCAAAGTTCAGTGAGAGATTGCCGACCCCGGTGCCCACGGTGCCGCTATCCTTTGAGGGCGTCATTGTGTTTTCTCTATCTATGTTAGGGTTCCGTGAGAAGACACACATGTCTGCCTCGGACTCAGACAGCGGTGACGCTTGGCGTCATTTCCTTTTTTGTGAGCATTGTCTTGGAGCTTAGCTATCTTAAAGCATCTTCAAGACGGACTCGCAAACCTCTCACAACCGTCCGGACTGTGTTGTCCGGACCGCGGAAGCCATCCAACGCCGACCTGTGTCGGTCCGCGCGCGGTCCGAAGATGATTTCTGTCGCAAATTAGAGACAAAAGTGTGAGAGGTCTGCAGGAGTCTGGACACCCGAAACATAGGACATCGACACCCCGGCCCACCCAATCCCTCCTCCCTCCCCCCGTTCCATTTCCTTCCACTCCGCCACTTGTCCCCCTAGCTTTGCATCTGCACCCTCCACCTCCGTCACCGCTGTTGTTCGTCTCCGGCCACCACAGAGGCATTACCGGATGTCTGCAACCAGCACCGACGCGCACGCTCGCCGTTCCGACGGAGATTTCCGCCCTGGAGCCATTTCTACCTAGGTACACTTCGTTCCATGTCGACGACCTCCATGGCGGGCACCACGTCCGGCAGGTGTTCGATGAAATGACATTGAGTTTATTTTCAAATGCTATGTTGTTTTTTAGAGTATGAAGGATGCAATGGTAGAAAAATGGTCAAATGTGAAGCACATTAGTGCCGGTTTGAATTTGAGCCGGCACTAATGTGACCATTAGTGCCGGTTTCAACGGCTAGGCGGGCGGACATCATTAGTACCTGTTCGTGGGCAACCTTTAGTACCGGTTCATGCCACGAACCGGTACTAATGAGTCCAGTGCGGCTGTGGTCAGGCTGGGGCCCCCACGAAGACCTTTAGAACCGGTTCATGGCATGCACCGGTACTAGAGTTTCTTAGTAAGCTGATTTTTAGTCCCACCTCGTCAAGAGAGAGGCAGTATGAGCGGTTTATAAGCCGTGAGTGCAGAGACAATGACGAATAGGCGCAATGCTCACCTGCACGTTGATTAGCTTCAAACCTTTCGGAATAGCATAGATTGCACTGAGCTATGTGCAGTGCAGTCTACCCTATTTCGAAAGGCTTGAATCAAATTAACCAGGATTGCACCTCTTTTTTATTTTTAATAACTTATTTGAACTCTGGACTTCTTTCGTGTTCAGTATGCAGCATTCAAAGCGACGTCATCAATTTCCAACATGTTCTGACATCATTTGTTGTTTTTCGGTCATTTACTTAATTGTTTAGAGAGCTAAATGACCATGAAATTGAAAAATCACTACAAAATGAACTCTGAAAATGTTGAAACTTGGCATGGTATCATCATTTCACCCGCATAGCATGTGCGAAAGAGTAGAGAGGGTCACGGCAAAAACTGGACGTACTTCGTGTACAAACTGGACAAACTCTTTCGGAGTATCAGGGCTTCGGACGAGAACTCATCTGTTACACGGGCACTTCAATGTTTTTTAAACTTATTTGAACTCCGGACTTGTTTTGTGTTCAGTATGCAGCATTCAAAGCGATGTCATCAATTTTCAACATGTTCTGACATCATTTGTTGTTTTTCGGTCATTTACCTAATTGTTTAGAGAGCTAAATGACCGTGAAATTGAAAATCACTACAAAATGAACTCTGAAAATGTTGAAGCTTGGCATGGTATCATCATTTCACCCGTATAGCATGTGCGAAAGAGTAGAGAGGGTCACGGTAAAAACTGGACGCACTTCGTGTACAAATTGGACAAACTCTTTCGGAGTATCAGGGTTTCGGACGAGAACTCATCTGTTACACGGGCACTTCAATGTTTTTTAAACTTATTTGAACTCCGGACTTCTTTTGTGTTCAGTATGCAGCATTCAAAGCGACGTCATCAATTTCCAACATGTTCTGACATCATTTGTTGTTTTTCGGTCATTTACCTAATTGTTTAGAGAGCTAAATGACCGTGAAATTGAAAATCACTACAAAATGAACTCTGAAAATGTTGAAACTTGGCATGGTATCATCATTTCACCCGCATAGCATGTGCGAAAGAGTAGAGAGGGTCACGGCAAAAACTGGACGTACTTCGTGTACAAACTGGACAAACTCTTTCGGAGTATCAGGGTTTCAGACGAGAACTCATCTGTTACATGGGCACTTCAATGTTTTTTAAACTTATTTGAACTCCAGACTTCTTTTGTGTTCAGTATGCAGCATTCAAAGCGACATCATCAATTTCCAACATGTTCTGACATCATTTGTTGTTTTTCGGTCATTTACCTAATTGTTTAGAGAGCTAAATGACCGTGAAATTGAAAATCACTACGAAATGAACTCTGAAAATGTTGAAACTTGGCATGGTATCATCATTTCACCCGCATAGCATATGCGAAAGAGTAAAGAGGGGCACGGCAAAAACTGGACGCACTTCGTGTACAAATCGGACAAACTCTTTCGGAGTATCAGGGTTTCAGACGAGAACTCATTTGTTACACGGGCACTTCAATGTTTTTTAAACTTATTTGAACTCCGGACTTGTTTTGTGTTCAGTATGCAGCATTCAAAGCAATGTCATCAATTTCAAACATGTTCTGACATCATTTGTTGTTTTTCGGTCATTTACCTAATTGTTTAGAGAGCTAAATGACCATGAAATTGAAAATCACTACAAAATGAATTCTGAAAATGTTGAAACTTGCAATGGTATTATCATTTCGGAGTATCAGAGTAGAGAGGGTCACAAAAAAATACTCAGAAATAAATAGAAGAAAATAAATAAAGCAGAAAAGAATAAAACTATATAAAAAATTACTCAAAAATAAATATAAGAAAATAAATAATGCAGAAAAGAAAAAAACTATATAAAAATTACTCAAAAATAAATAGAAGAAAATAAATAATGTAGAAAAGAAAAAACTATATAAAAATTTGTTGGGGCGCTGCCCAGTGGGCCTGCCAGACCTAGGGTGTGCAAATGCAGGCCCAGAAGGGCCAGCAGACTCACAGGGTAGCGCGTCCTAGTTAGGCCCAGAAGACAGATATATATATATGGAAGCTCGAAGGAGCAGCCGCGGCTGGGTTTATAAACCAGTGCGGCTACCCTTCGCTTGGTGAGGTGGGACTAAACATTGTGCACCGTCGGTGGCAGCGCACAACCATTAGTACCGATTGGTGGCTCCAACCGATACTAATGATTGGGCCTTTAGTACCGGTTCGTGGCACGAACCTGTACTAAAGGGGCCGTTTCCCGCCCCTAGGCCTGGCGAAAATTGGTCTTTAGTACCGGTTGGTGGCTCCAACCGGTACTAAAGGCCCCTCCTATATATATGACACTTACGAAAAAATCAGTTTCATCGACCATTTCTTCTCGATCCAACTTCTTCACCGCGCCCGTCGCCCATCACGCGCCGCCCTCGCCGCCCCTGCCGCCCGTCGTCGCCGTCACCGCCGTCGCCCCCGCCACCCGTCGTCGCTGTCACCGCCGTCGCCCTCGCCGCCCGCCGCCCGTCCCCGTCGCATCGCCCGCCGCCGCCCGTACGCCGCCGTCCCCTGCTCGTACACACACATTGTTTTTACTTATTTTCTATTTCTTTTGTTTAGATTAATGTTAGATAAATTACGTAGATAATAATGTTAAAATGTTAATGTTAGCTAGATGAATTATATGGAAAAGATGTTAAATATTAATGTCAATTTTAGATGAATTAGCTAGATATTAATTAGGTATATATATATGAGATTTGAACTAGTTGAATTAATATAACTAGTTTATTTTTAGTATGAAAATTAATAGAACAAGTTTATTTTTAGTAAGAAAATTTAGGTATATGAGATTTGATGATCTAATCAAAATATTACTATATAGAACTACCTACTTTATTTTAGTAATAAATTAATAGAACTAGTTTATTTTTAGTAAATGCTTAGTTGAATTAATAGAACTAGTTTATTTAGTTGAATTAATAGAACTAGTAAGTGTTTAATGTTTCACCTATATATGAACATATGTTAGATATTAATGTCAAATGTTAGATGAATTAGATATAAATTATATGTTAGATATATATTTAATTTAGTTATATGAGATTTCATTATCTAATTAACATTTTATTATATAGAACTAGCTACCTTATTTTTAGTAAGAAAATTAATAGAACTAGTTTAGTTGAATTAGTTGAATTAATTAGTTGAACTAGTTAGTTGAATTAGTTCAATTAATTAGGTATATTTTTCGTAAGTGCTTAGTTGAATTAGTTCAATTAATTAGTTGAACTAGTTGAATTAACAGAATTAGTTGAATTAATAGAACTAATAAGTGTTTAATGTTTCACCTATGAACATAGGAATGTCGTCTGACGACGAACACGATTTCATTATATGCGAATACTGCGAACACCAGCGCGGCCTGTGCGGCAGAAATTTTCTAGTTGATGATAGAAGCTTCAGCATCAAGCTGGATGAGAACTTCGAAGTGGATACAGTAAGTCACAACGACAAGTCTTTTTTCGTAATTAAGCATGACTTATGCTTCATTTGCTTCAACTTTTAATTTTAATTTTTCACTATTCTACTAGCGTATCCCCTGCCATGCAAGAATTTTTGTCTTGGATAAGATAGGTTTCAGTCCTAACGAAACTATGGAGGTAAAAAGAGTTTACTTGAAGACCGAGCATGGTTATACCTTCAACGTCAAATTATACAATGCAGACACATACACCTATTTTGAATGCAAAACTTGGCAAGCACTATACAAGGCTTATGCATTTGAGCCTGATATGGTTATTACCTTTGATATTCGTCCGAAAGATGATATTGAAGGTAATAGAGACATCTGGGTCGATGTGCAGACGCCTCCAGTTCTATCATTATGTGAGTTTCTCAACCATATTTATGTCTTCGATATGAGATTATTTGAACCAGTTGAATAATTAATAGATCTCAATTTATATTGACAGCTTACTTCCAATCAAGCAAACATGTCCGGCGCTTGGTAGACAGGACCGTCCACTGTCCCGGGGCTGAACTAAACTGCGAGGAGACAAATCATTATGTTTCATGGCTTGAGGATATTGATGCTGTCAAGACAAATTTCTTTCCTGCACTTAGAAATGTTAGTACTCAAAACGTGCGACCAATAGTGTTCGTACTGAACTACGGTCACATATATTTAGGAAAGATGGTAAGATTTCTACTATTTCTCCTCAGTGCATCTTTTGCATACATTATTTTTTAAGCTAAACTTCATTGCTAAGTATGTTACTATACGATGTTCTTCAACAGGGACTCCCAATGAATGTTGTGCCTGATTGGATCGAGACTAAAGGTACCATGAATATTGTTAGCTTACGGCCAAGATATCCTACAATGCACTTTAGTGCATTCAGGATTTCTAATAGCGAGGAATGCTTAATAGTAAAAGACTGGAGCAAAATTATGAATGATCACAGAGAAATACTAGGGGGCAGCAATCAGAAGCGTAACCCACGATGAGAAAGGTTCATCTGCATGCTCCAATACGATGAATCAGCAAAGCTATACATGTTCTATGCTATTTTACCTGAGAGAGAGCAGCAGGAGTGATTAATTAGCTAGTTCATGCTCTTAGTACTTGTCCTCTCATGTCCGTATTCTTTGCCCTGAACTTAATCTCAAAGAGTGATTTTCTTTTGTTGGTGTTATGAACGCTTATAATATCATTACCATGTTGAACTCGATGATATATTTGCTATGAAAACCGTTGGTGATGATATATATGATGCAAGAGTTTTTATATTAATATGATGATGATGATAAGTTATTATATCATTTATGAAAGAAACTGCATATTAGTTTCAACTGGATGGATTCTAGCTAAGTGATCAAGTATATGCCATATCCATATTACCTCGATCACTTAAGTAGGTGATCAAGTATATATAATATGGATATGACATATACTTGATGACTTAGCTAGGATCCACGCATCCAGTCAAACTAATCTGCGGTACATTCACCTAATGATTTAACAACTCATTATAATGTAAAACAATCACTAAATTAAATTGAAAACACAAAATTAAAGTAAAAATAAAAAATAAAACCAAAACACACCCAAACATTTAGTACCGGTTGGTGTTACCAACCGGTACTAATGTCCTACGCGCCCCGGAGCTGGCTCGTGCCACGTGGTTGCCCTTTAGCACCGGTTCATGCTGAACCGGTACTAAAGGGGGGGCTTTAGTGCCTACACTTTAGCGCCGGTTACCGAACCGGCACTAAAGGCCCTTACGAACCGGTGCTATTGCCCGGTTCTGCACTAGTGATGGTGAGCTACTCGACCATGAAAAATGAGTTGTTGTGCGATGTATGGCTGGCCGTATCCGTGGATTTCATAGGCATGAGTAGAGGGTCGCCCTTCTGGGAGCAAGTGCATGGAAAATTTCACGCAGGAAAGCACATTGCGCCCTATGACGTGTACATCATTCAACCACGCAACGTGTGGTTGTTGTCATATCGTTGTCCAGGTCAGTGTCATCAAGTTTTGCAACTTGGTTAATCAGCTCGAGGCAAGGTGGCCATTGCACGCGGACATGAAGGAGATGGTAAGTTTTACTTCCTCTTGCTCAACTTGTTGACTGATTCATTCACTTAATGTTCGTCTACACATTATATGCAGCCCACACGCGCCGCCATGGGTATACCACAGGCCAGAGGGACAACCATTTACATGCACATACTTTTGGATGAAGCTGAAGGGAAAGTGTGTGTGGGACGACATGATCCGTTCATGAAAAACTTGTTGGACATCCAGGATCTAGTCGAACTTGAGACCTTGTTGTACTAGACTTAACTTGCATGCAATGTGTGGATGATTTGTGCTATTTTCTATTCGAATTTTGATGAATATCGGCCGGTTTCATGAATTTCATCTAATTTATTAAAATGCGGGTTGGAATGTATGCGGCTAGCGTTGGATGGCGTCCCCCCGCATCCGCATCCGCGGACTGTCCCCTTGTCCGTGGACGGATGCGGGATGAAATTTGCGAGTTGCCGTTGAAGATGCCTTTAGCGCACTTTGCTTCGGCCAACGGAGAAGAAAGGGGAGGCTCACTTTGATTCTGGCCCGCAGAATGGCATCGGGGGACTCAATACCCGACAATTTGTGATTTAACTTTGACTGGCGAGATTTCAGAATAATCACCGGCGTGCATTTTTTTGTTAGATGGATTGGAATTCGCCATCGTCATCTTCGTCGGATGATTCCGACATACAGGAGATGATTTTAGACGACCATGTCGACAACCTTGTGCTGTTGCGTCTTGTGGACAAATTTGAAATGGGCCCGAAGATAAAGGGTCGCAGATCCATGGTTGGCCGGCTATGCATTTCGCACAACCGAGCTCTCAGTGACAAGATGCTCATGAGAACTACTACTTAGTCGAGGTACCGACATATCTAGCGCACCTTTTCTGTAGGTGATATCGAATGCATGGGCCACTTTTCATAGGGATTTGAACTTAGGTTTTTTATTATAATATTGGTAGGCATGTGAAGCCTGCCAAGAATGTAGATGAGATCACTTCATTTCTTGACAAAATCGGAAGATTGAGTACAGTGTTTGCACTACCAGCTTCGTGATGATCTTGTTGAGCATCAGTGGCAACTCGATGGGAGATAGATTTCCATTTTTATATAATAAATTTCATATGTATTTGTGTGTGATATTGAACAATTTGTTGTTGTATAAGTATCCGAATTTGAACATTTGTTGTAATGAAGACGATTGTTGTACTATGAATTGTCTTTCAGACCATTTATATTCATAAGTTTAATTTATATTATGGTTCTATTCGGTTTAGAAAATCTAGAATTTGCAAAGCCCCGGAGAAATTGTGGTACCGCGAGGCCTCCAACACGGAACAGATCATATAAACTCGTGTCAAAAAGATTTTGCGGAACGAGTTTACGGGATCTCTTCCCCTACAGGCCTTGCGGTACCACAAATTCTTTTTGCAGGCGGCCCGTAAATGAATTTTGCCGGCTGGGGATATACCGGATCTACTAGAGATGCTCTAAACGGTGGAGTAAACCTTAGTGAAATATATTTACTTCACTAAGTTTCGGCTAGACGTTAGCCAATCCCCTAAATATAACGGAGTATAATTTTGTTCTATCTAACTTACACAATTCTACTTTACATTACAACTACATATTAACACACATACCGAAACTAAAAGTTAATATGAAGGTTCTAGCAAATCACAAATATACTTTACAAACCGAATTCAAAGTTTACAAAACCGAATTATTCAAATTTAAATAAGCCAAATGGTTCAAATGTAGCAAATAACATGTAAAAACACAACTATGAAGTGCTATGAAGTTGCGAGTGATGCTCAATAAGATCTTCTTTGGAGCTGAGTATGAACTTGTCGATTCTCAATCCTGCGATTAGCTTCAACGAATGCCTGGATCCTATTTGGATCCTACTCTGGCTCAACAGGAGTCCTGTTAGTGATGTATTGAAAGTTCTCAGCCATATCTCTCTCATTTTCAATGAACATGCTATGCAAAATGATGCACCGAGTCATGATTTGGCATAAAGCCTTGGATCTCCAGTACTCGGCAGGGCCACGAAGAATTGCAAAGCATTTCTGAAGCAAATCGAAGGCGCTCTCCACATCTTTACTAGCCACTTCTTGACATTGGGCAAAATGAATATTTTTATTATCCTTTAAATGTGGAATTGTTTTGACTAATGTGGCCCATGGGGGATAAATGCCATCCGCAAGGTAATAACACATCATGTAGTTGTGCCCATTGATTGTATAGTTGCAAGGAAGATCATCTCATGTAATAAGCCTACTAAACATTGGTGATCTGGACAGCACATTCAAGTCATTGTGAGAGCCAGGTAAACCAAAGAATGAATGTCATATCCAAAGATCCTTCGTTGCAATTGCCTCAAGAATGATCGTTGGATTGTTGAAGTGGCCTTTGTACCGACCTTTCCACCCTACAGGACAATTCTTCCAGGTCCAGTGCATACAGTCAAGTGATCCAAGCATCCCTGGCGATCCTCTTGCCTCACTCTCTGCCATTAGCCTCTGAGTGTCTTCCTCGTTGGGTGCCCTCAAGTACTCTGGTCCGAAAATATCGATCACTGCTTTAGTGAACCTTTGAACGGCCTCCAAAATTGTGTCTTCACCTATAGACATAGTCGCCAATTACATCGGCCGAACACTCATATGCCAAAAGTCGAACAGCCACAATGCACTTCATTAGAGGGCTTGCACTTATCTCTCCGCATGCATTCATTCTATGCTTGAACCAATCATTATACTTCTCAACGGCTTTTGCAATGGTGAGAAAAAGATATGTGTGCATCCAAAAGCACCGGCAAATTTTGGATCAAAGTAATCTCTCATGATCTTGGCAATGTCCCTCCGCTCTATCACAATTGAGTTGTATGCGGCCAAACTATCATCCTCTCCTTGGCCACTGAATATCATCATTGAAAATCATGCAAGAAAGTTTTCAAAGTCTTCATCATCTTCTTCCTCTTCGGATGATGATGAGTCCTCGAAGATCATCCCTCTCAACCTTTTCATCTTCAATTCAAACGGTTCGGTTCACTTTGATTGTACAAAACGAAACAAAATGAAAGAAGAAAAATAAAAAACTCACCTAGGCAGACCGTCGAACACTTGCACGGCGGTGGTGGTGCACCGGCCGGCCGACGACGTTTACGACAAACCAACGGGCAGCTACGCATGGGAATGACCTGGAATGGTGCAGAAGCAAGGTCAGATGCGGCGGCCGCCAACGAGGAAGAATATTTCACAGAAATCTAACCAAACGGTTATGGTGATGGCGGCGGCGTTTCACCTTGATTCCGATGACGATGATAGTCGGTGAACGGGCTCGGAGTCAGATAGAAGGGCGGCGAGGGCCAACGGAGGCAACGAGGTAGTGGCAGGGCCAGCGGACGGTCACCGGGAGGTGCGCAGGCAAAGAGGCAGTATGGGGTGGGAGGCGCGAGAGAGGCATGATTTTTACTCCGTGTGGTCACGACTGAGTATATTTAGGCGTCGGATAGGAGGCCGAGCAAAAATTTTACTCCTCGATTCTGTTTTACGGATCGGCTAGGCGCCGGTTAAAAGAGTAAAACCGAAATTTTGCTCCACTATAGCCAAATAGGAATCGGCTAGAGTTGCTCTAAGGGTGCATATGTAGTGCAAAAAGAAATCAAATTTATTTTTTTGAAACTTAAAATATGTGGTTTTTGATTTCTTAAAAAAAAAGACCTGAGGCAAGGTGGGCTCATTTTGCAATTTCAGAAGGATGTCCGGTAGTTGCTTTGTTGTTGTTGTCCTTGTTGCTATTGCTGCTGCTGCTGCTGCTGCGAAGGAGGTAATTAGCTACTGCTAAACTAGTTAATCAGTACTGTAAATTGGTCAACCGATGAAGTATGATCACACTGTATGGTACCAGGTCGTGTAACTGTGGTTGGCTCCGATAGAGAAACACATGACTGCAAACACTATACCTGGTGGCCACTGGAGAGTACCGTTGAATGTAACAGAGAACTGTCATGATAACTGGCTAGTCAATGCACCCGCAAGTATTATTTTTATTGCCCCATGCACACGTCATATGATATGGATATAAGTAGCTTTATATGCATTTCTCTTTTTCATTAAAAAATCTCAGTTTAACTACTTCCTGCAGTAAAATCTAGTAGCTAGCTTGTTAGATGCTTTGTGGTTTTAGTGCAAGCTTCGTCGATCAACATAGAAAAATTAGCTATCCCATCTTGCTTTAATGCATGCTTCATAGATCAACATAAAACAACTAGCAACATATCTTAGAAAGTGTTAGGGCTTCTCCAACGCTAACCCTCAAAATGGCCCCGGTATCCATCCACGGACCATGCGGTCCACAGACATGATGCGAAAAAGAGTCATTCAAAACTATTAACTAAATATCTCGTTTTTCTGGCTGAAAGGAGAAAGAGGGGACCATGCATTTGGTTGCTTTTGTGTGTATAGTGTGTGGTTGAGGGAGAGAGAAGAGAGAGGACCATGTGGGGACTTTTTGTTGATGAAGTGCATGTGTAAACTCCTCCATAGCTCGATGAAGTTGGTTCCTATTTGCGGGAAATGGACGGCCGGACCACTCCGCTGAATGCCAGGGGTCCTTATCTTAGATAGCAAAAGATAATAAAAGTGTTCCGGAGTCCGGACCACTACTGAAACGTTGAAGTTCTCGATTGATACATAGACGTGAGTGGTAAATATAGTAGGGCTACCCTTTGCCGACTGTATAAGCACATGCGCAATCATTCGTTAGTTGGCAAGCGGCTATCAAATGTGCTGAAAGTCGAACAACGATAGTACTTTATGGCTAGGACGATACGCAATGAGCCAATGAGCAAGCTAAGCTTCGTCTTAATTTAGGATTTAATTGGAACACCTCCACGAGATCGATTAATTCCAACGTGCAAATATTCAATATACCTATGGACTCTATCGCTACGCTAATTGGTTGGACTATTTAAAACTAGAGAAATACCCCCGTCTTCCGTCAAAAGTCCGCTTCGCTGACGATTCTTCTAGCAACAATAGAAAACGAATCAACGCTTTGGGCAACCACATGCGCTAAGGGCGACCAAGCCAGCCACGGCAAACCGGGGCGCGTCAAATAATGGGCAATGGAATCCAAAATGGTTCGTCCTTGTATTGGCGTGAAAAGTGAACTGATGATCAAAATTTTGGCGTCGGTCAAAAGATTTGGCATCCAATCAAACGGACGCCAAGGCTGTTGGTCAGCGCTGAGATTTTGGCAAGACGGTTGTTGGCTGCAATCCAAACAACCCCTAAGTACTTATAAAAATCTGATTTTGTAATATAATGTGGGGTCCTTCTAACGCATTATTTGAATCGATTTTTTTATATAACTAGGTATATGCCCATGCTTTGCTACGGGAGCCAAATCTTGTAATTATGGTGATTGCGATTTTTTAAGAGAAGGTGTGATGTCTGGAGCATATAATTATGATGATTGCAATTTTTTAAAGAGAAAGTGTGATGCCCATTGGGTGATGTAATTATGGTGATTGAATCGAATCACCACTTGTCAACTGGGAAAAAAAGATATGGTGGTCTCATATAATTCTTTTTCGGCGAAGATGGGCAGAACACGGTCCATCGGCAGGAAAAGGAACCTTATGTGATGGTAGAAGAGAGAGTAGAGATAAACAAGACAAATCTTACATCTCTATTTTAAAACAATAATATAAATACTATACGGTGCATTCGTTAAACGGCCGGTTAAGCCGGTCATGAGTCGGGCATATACAGAAGATAACATGTAGCAGTACGATGGAATCCTATTTATAAAGAAACAAGCTGACAGATTGAGATGCGAAAACTTGTCATAAATCAAGTCTCTAAGCCTCAGCCAAAACCATGTGTCGGCCACGTTCCATCTCCAGCGTCGCATCCATCAATCCATCGCATCGGTCGCGCGTACTGGATCGCACATACATATATAGTTGCTGTTAATCGACAAGGAAATGGCACTCTCTAGCGCCAAATTAATTGATCGCACAACTAATAACGTACTCTCTCCTGGTTGTACAATCAAACGCTAAAAGAGCCTGCCGATCGAGTGGGAGTCGCAATCGCAGGTACCCGGTCAATACTGTACATTGATGATTGATTATTTCCTTGACACGGACCATTATCATCATGCCGATCAACAATTAACTGGGGCGTGTGTAGCTGGTCAATACTCCACGTTCTTATCACTTCTCTTATAAAAAAAGGGAGACAGTTGGTGCTAGCTAGCTATAGTCCAAGTTGTGACATATGGGTAAATTAAAGGTAGAGCTTAATCTCTTTTTTATTACAAAAATTGACTCCTAATGGCACAACCACGTTAAATCTCTCTTTACCCGTTGAATTTTTTTAGAGAAAAGGCAATCGGTCCAATTTGAAATTAATAAAACTATCAACTGCCAAGGAGACATTGGTGTTGCAAACAACACAAACACCCTTGAGAGCAAGAAGAAGAAGAAGAAGAACATGCGATTAGCAAACAAACACAACAAGTACATCCATCGGGAGAGCAACAAGCACCAAACAAAGGGAGGAGAAACACGCAGCCGCGGGATAAGCGCAGGTTCTGCCGCCTCGTCAACTGAGTCGTGAGTGTAGATGATAGCATATTCTCACCACACCCACTGCCAAACGGGAGACCACTATCTCCCGACGCCCCTAACACAAGAGCACCGTAAAGCTGGTCAACATCCCGCGGAGCGACCGAGCATAGAGTCATATAGAATTGTCTGTTGGCCCGAAAGCACACACATCCGCCACGCAAGGTTACGCCTTTAAGAAGGCTAATGACGCCATAGGGCCACCATTGCCTGACCAAGCATGGGAAGTGTTATCACCCAGGGAATTAGGGGAGGAGGGAACTCGAACGACCCCTCAGAAAAGAAAAGGAGCACTAACACCACCATCGATGTCGAGGGCGGTGTGAAATTGGCTAGGGGTTCCCCTGTTCCTGGCCTCTGTTGGTGCAATCGAATGCCCCTTAAGCTTTTGGAGATTGTTGGACAGAAATAGTGAGGGACTAATGTGTTTGCTAGTGCACACAAAAGATAGGTCCCTAGAGCTTCGAGAAGATTGCTATAATCTTCGGAGAAGTTGGCTAAACTTCCGAGAGAGTTAATGTGCCGCCGTGAAGTTTGCTGAGCTTTGAGAAGTTTGATGCCGAGAAGATTGCGTGTCAGAGATGACCCTGAAAATGTTGCTGAAGTGAAGCAATTACTATGGAGTATGGTCCGAGAGAGTTGACTGCATAGAAGAAGAATGAAGACAAAGACAAGACATTATTCTTTCGTAGTTTTCTTTTCTTGATTTGAGTCATAGGACCACCATACTATTAGAAGAGGTTGAAGTATTTTGAGACTTTTGTCTAGTGTGATGCTTAACCAAAACTTATCTCATGTCAGTGCAGAGAAATCTCTTTGTGCGTAGAGTCATTTACTTGCCATCCAGAGGCAAAATTCTTCTGGGATGCGAGAGAAATGCTCTGGAAGAGGAGTCGACTTTACTTGTTCGTCAAGTAAAGTTGTCGTGTGAGTTTGAAATGAAATCCGACCACTAGAAACATGTCTGTTGGCCATTAGCTGGGCCGGATGTCCTAAATGGTCATTTCCCTCTCGAGATTGCTCCGGCTATAAATAGCCACCTTGTACCAACCGAGATGGTTGGGTGCTCCACTTAAGATTCTGAGAAGATTGATTGAGCACCCGTCTTTGATAGATTTGAATAAATCCTTCTCAGAGAAAATCCAAGAGCCAAAAAACTAAGATAGTGGTTGAGCATCAGATAGATCTAAGTTGAGAATTCTTGAGCCTGTTACTCTTGAGAGCTACTAGCTCTCTATACGGCTAGGCATCTGGCAGAGTGATCAATAGTAATTGTGGTCTTCGAAGACAAAGTCTGTTAAAGGTTTGGAGATTCCCCATAAGAATCTACCATGAGAGAAATCAACTGAAGTTGAGGAACTTCACGTTGAGGAGAATAGGACGGAGAGACGTTAGTTCATGTGTTCAATCACAAGTCCCTCCAACCAGAAGTAACTCTTTTGCTGGAGAGTGAACTGATCTAAAAAATTATTTGTTGCCATCGACCACTATCGGGCTTCTTCACGTTCTAGAATTACTGCTTGTAATTTATGCTCACCTAAGTGTATCTCCTTTGTCGTTCTTCGGGAAAATATTATAGGTTTACATTTCATACAAATTTATCTGTACCGTGACCTCGTTGTGGTGTATTGATGTCTGCTAGAATTACGTCGGTATTTCCCCAAAGGGGAAAGGATGATGCAGCACGTCAACGGTAGGTATTTCCCTCAGTGATGAGACCAAGGTTATCGAATCAGTAGGAGAACCAAGCAACACTACGTAAACAACACCTGCACACAAATAACAAATACTCGCAACCCGGCGTATTAAAGGGGTTGTCAATCCCTTTCGGGTAGCGGCGCCAGAAATTGGCAAACGGACATGAGAGAGTTGTAATAAGTTGATAGATCGAACGCCAAATAAAATAAATTGCAGCAAGGTATTTTTGTATTTTTGGTTTAATAGATCTGAAAATAAAAGGCAAATAAAATAGATCGCAAAGGCAAATAATCTGAGAAAGAGACACGGGGCCCGTAATTTTCACTAGTGGCTTCTCTCAAGAAAAATAGCAAACGGTGGGTAAACGAATTACTGTTGGGCAATTTATAGAACTTCACATAATCATGATGATATCCAGGCAATTATCATTACATAGGCATCACGTCCAAGATTAGTAGACCGACTCCTGCCTGAAACTACTACTATTACTTCACACATCAATCGCTATCCAGCATGCATCTAGTGAAGGAAATATTCCCTAGAGGCAATAATAAAGTTTTTTTTATATTTCCTTATATCATGATAAAAGTTTATTATTCATGCTAGAATTGTACTAACCGGAAACATAGTATATGTGTGAATACATAAACAAACAGAGTGTCACTAGTATGCCTCTACTTGACTAGCTCGTTGAATAAATGATGGTTAACGGGATCACATCATTAGATAATGATGTGATTGACTTGACCCATTCTGTTAGCTTAGCATTTGATCGTTTAGTATATTGCTATTGCTGTCTTCATGACTTATACATGTGTAACACCCACGATGCGGATATATCTCCCACATGTCGGAGCACGACTTAGAGGCATAACTGCATAGTAGGCATGTCGCAAGAGGGGTAATCTTTACACATCCCATGTACTGAATAAGAAAGAGATAAAGAATTGGCTTACAATCGCCACTTCACACAATACATAAATATAGCATTACATCATCCAGATACATTCAAGGTCCGACTACGGAACCAAATAAAGAAAGACAACCACTAATCCAAAAGATCCCCGATCGCCCCAACTGGGCTCCTCTACTGATCGTCCGGAAAGGAAACATAGTAACGTCATGAATCCTCGTCGAACTCCCACTTGAGTTCGTTCACGTCCCCTGCACTGGCATCATCTGCACCTGCTTCTAGTTTTGGAAGTAATCTGTGAGTCACGAGGACTCAGCAATCTCACACCCTCGCGATCAAATCTATTTAAGCTTAAGGGTAGGAAAAGGGGTAGTGAGGTGGAGCTGCAGCAAGCACTAGCATATATGGTGGCTAACTTACGCAAATGAGAGCGAGAAGAGAAGCAAAGCACGGTCAACAAGCTATAATGATCAAGAAGTGATCCTGAAACTACTTATGTTCAAGCATAACACGAAGCCGTGTTCTCTTCCCGGACTCCGCCGAAAAGAGACCATCACGGCTACACACGCTGTTGATTCATTTTAGTTAAGTTAAGTGTCAGGTTTTCTACAACCGGATATTAACAAATTCCCATCTGCCCGTAACCGCGGGCACGGCTTTCGAAAGTTCCAAACCCTATAGGGGTGTCCCAACTTAGCCCATCACAAGCTCTCACGGTCAACGAAGGATACTCCTTCACCCAAGACGACCCGATCAGACTCGAAATCCCAGTTACAAGACATTTCGTCAATGGTAAAACAAGACTAGCAAAGCCGCCCGAATGTGCCGACAAATCCCGATAGGAGTTGCACATATCTCGTTCTCAGGGCACACCGGATTGTCCAAGATTATGGTAGGCCAACCCAGAGTTGCCCCTGGTGGCCACCGGTTGTTGACAGGTTGGACCAACACTCAGAGGAGCACTGGACTGGGGGTTTAAAATAAAGATGACCCTTGAGTCTGCAGAACCCACGGGAAAAAGGCTTAGGTGGCAAATGGTAAAACTAAGGTTGGGCCTTGCTGGAGGAGTTTTATTCAAGGCGAACTGTCAAGGGGTTCCCATTATAACCCAACCACGTAAGGAACGCAAAATCTAGGAACATAACACCGGTATGATGAAAACAAGGGAGGCAAGAGTGGAACAAAACACCAGGCAAAAGGCCGAGCCTTCCACCCTTTACCAAGTATATAGATGCATTAAAGTAAACAAGATATGATAATAATGATATCCCAACAATAATCATGTTCCAACAAGGAACGAACTCCAACTTCACCTGCAACTAGCAACGCTATAAGAGGGGCTGAGCAAAGCGGTAACATAGCCAAACAATGGTTTGCTAGGAAAGGCGCGTTAGAGTCTTGTCATGGCAATATGGGAGGCATGATATAGCAAGTGGTAGGTATCGCGGCATATCAATAGAGCGAACAACTAGCGAGCAAAGATACAAGTGATTTCGAGGGTATGGTCATCTTGCCTGAAAAGTTCTCCGAGTTGACGAAAACTTGATCCTCGTAAGCGTACTCAACGGGTTCCTCGATCACGTAATCGTCTCCCGGCTCTACCCAAAGCAAGAGCATAAGCAAAAGAAACCACAATCAACCACGGTGCAATGCACAAGCAACATGATACAAAACATGGCATGATCTGCGGGATGTGATATGCAATGCATATGCGTGCTTCTGAAGGGTAAGATTGAACCAGGCCTCAACATGGAAATCCAAGAGTGCCTATGGAAAGATGAGTTGATTTCGGTCGAAATCGATATAAAGATCACCGGAATCGGATACATGGTTTGCAAATGGCAAGCAAAACAAGAATGGCACAATTCTGCGATTAACAACACGATGCCATCTAGAATGCAACAAGAAACTAAGCTACTACACTCTAACATAGCAACAAGGCACATGGCAGTGATCTACTAAAGATGCTTGACAACAGATGAACACTGAGCTACGGCTAAATCACACAATAGCAGGTTCAAATAAGCATGGCAAAAGTGCAAAAGATATCAGCATCACAGACTTAGTGAAAATACTAACATGTTAGGAATTAACATCAGAAGCAATGTTTAGAGCAAGATATCAACATGCTACAGGAACAGAACATAGCAATACAAGGCATGGCATGGATCTACTCAAAGCATATAACAAAAGTCCCTTACTGACCATAAGCCAAAAGGGCACAGAAAATATGATGGCACCCATGTAAACATATCAAGTTTCGTTAACACATTCAGACTTGGCAGAAAACTGGACGTGGCAAAAACAGAGTTATGAAGGGCTCTTTGCGAGCTCGATTCACTCATCACAGGGCATTGCATTACAAGCTAAGCATACTACCAGCAAGAAGACATGTTCATGAAGCTGACCGTAGCAAGGACAAACTTATAGCATGCATGGATCAACTACAACAACCTTGGCAAAATTGATTAACACGTAAACAATCTGCCAGGAACATTTTATAGCAAAAGTAGAGAAAGATTGAGTCATCCTAGGGCACTCAATAAATACAAACATGGACATGGATGGATAGAGCATAACCATATGTCCAAATCATCCTTATTGAACATACTCAAAAGAAGCATGGATCTCTCTGTAGCAACATTAATACATGGCATAAAAATAACAGCAGGGAAATGACTTGGAGAAATTCTAAGTCCCTGAAATCAGCAATATTACGAGAGCTACTTTGCATGCATGTGATAGTCACCAAATTGATCACAAAAATACATGGCATACACCCCTACAAAAATGGCATGGCATAGCCCAAAACACATATAGAGCTCATGCCCATATGCAGCACACAATAAATGTGGCAAAAATGACAAATGCTCAAACTCTGATAAGAATCAGCACCTAACATTCTATAGCACTCTTGCATCAACAATTTAGGCATCAAGATGGACTCAAACAAGTATGGTACAATGGAACAAAATGAAGAGCACATCATGAGGAACATTTTGACACCTCATGCATGCAAAACGGAGCTACGGATGAGGAGTTATGGCATGTTGAACAGGGCTCCAGAATGTGAAATGAAAAGGACTTAGGGAAATTCGAGGGGGCGGAAAGTCAACCTTTCTTCCAGATCTAGATCTGGACGGCTCGGATGACGAGGTTGACTGGAGTTCGACGCCGAAGTTGTGGGGAGGAGAGAGCCGACGATAGAGGAGGGGGCTCGACGGGCGGAGGAGTGGGCCGGGCGAGCCGGGCGGGAGGCGGCGGCGACCGGCGAAGGAGCAAGGCGAAGCGGCGGTGACCGGTTCGAGGGCGCGGCAGAGGCGGCGAGCTTCCGGCGAAGACGCTGGCGATGTGCGGCGCCGGACGATGCGCGCGGGGCTCAGGGAGCCCGCGGACGAGCGGCGGCGCGGTCGGGCCTGCGCGGGCCCGCGATGGGCTCGGCGGGCCACGCGGTGGAGGGGCGGGGTGCCGGGACGCGTGGCGGCGCCCGTTTGGGCGAGGGCGGAGGCCGGCTGACATGCCAACTCACGATAGGCCAGGGCGACGTGGAGAGGAGCGGCGGACATGTCCGGCGCGGCGCAGATGCGTCCGGACACGCGGAGGAGGAGTGGATCTAGGGTTCATCCGCGAATTTTTGGAGGGAGACACGTATATATAGGTAGAAGGAGGTAGGAATGTCCAAATGGAGTGCGGTTTTCGGCCACACGATCGTGATCGAACGACCGAGAGGATGGAGGGGGTTTGGATGGGTTATTGGTCCACTTTGGAGGGGTGTTGGGCTGCAACACACACGAGGCCTTTACGGTTCTCCGGTTAACCGTTGGAGTATCAAACAAACTCCAAATGGCATGAAACTTGACAGGCGGTCTACTGGTGGTGTACCAAGGCCGCTTGGCAAATCTCGGTCCATTCCGAGAAAGTTTAACACCCGCACATGAAAAGAGGCAAAAGGGGGCGCCGGAGGACAAAGGAGTGTCGGATCACAAAACGGACAACGGGAAAAAAGCTCGGATGCATGAGACGAACACGTATGCAAATGAGATGCACATGATGACATGATATGAAATGCATGACATGAACAAAATGCAAAACGAAGACAAAACCCAACCACGAAAGAAAACTCATATCACATCTCCGGAAAAGGCAAGGGTCGGAGTTACAAATATGGAAAGTCGTATCCGGGGTGTTACAACACTCCACCACTACGAGAGGATCTCGTCTCGAGATCTAGGATGGCACCGGAGGGAAAAGGAAGAGGAAGATAAGAGGTAAAACTAAGTTGCTTCTTTGACAAACGAGTGAAACCAAACAACCTTGGGAGGTTAAACAAATTTAAAGAAAGAATGCCACGAAGATGAACAAAGTTGAAAACACTCCGTTAGAAAAGAGAAACAAGGTAGAACAAATTCGGACAGCACTCCAGTTGAAAAGAGATGCAAGACATGATAAGGTGAAAAGAACCTGAGTAGAGGACACAACACTCTGTATAAAAGGATAAGCACGAAAATAACACGATCCTCACAACTTGGGATGATGAGAGAAGGGAGAAACATCACAATGCCTCCGTAAGAATAAAGAATATAGCTCATTGAAAAGAAAGGATGGAGAAGAAAAGGTCAAGTTATGCCACAAGTGAGCTTGAAGAGCACCCTTCCAAGAAAGTTAAAACAGAGTTGTTGGAAAACCAACAACGAAAATGATAAGCTTGATATGGACTTATAGAAGACGTCTCAAAATTATGAGGTGACAACTTGCCACTCACGGAAACAATGGATTTGGATTGATATGAACAAGGAGACGAGAAACTTATCTCCCGGTAGGATAAATGAAGAACTTGGATCCTTTATAAGCACCATAAATAGCAACAATCCTTAGGAGAAGCTTTAGGTGAAACATGACACAAGATAACTCCAACGAAGAGATTGGTGGATTTAAAATATCTCATTCTTGACAACATGTGAATCATGAAACACGAGCTCAAATTGTCAAGAATGACATAACACCAGCTGAAAAGATAAGGTAGAACGAATTGCACTTGGGAATGCAAGATGAAGAAAACTTGAGCTCCTTTGCAAAGAATCTCGATGAACACTTCGAGAAAGAATTAAATCCTTGATGAACCATCATGTAGAGCCTCCATGAAGAACTCCGGTAATAAAAGAATGATCAAACGAAAGGAAAAGAGAACTTGAAAACACAAGGTGAATCCTTGCAATGATTTAGATGGAGCTTCGCGACGAGATATTGCAGAAAAAAAACTTGGAACTCCAGAAAAGAAAGGTGAACAATTGAGATCAAGAATTTTGATGAACCTCCGGAATAAGGAATTAATCACTTGGATGAAAACAAGACTAAGAATTATGTTATGTGTATCCCTCACCAATTTAAATTGATGACAAGCAATGGATTTGGCATACTACTTATACTCGTAGAAAGGATTAAGATAGATATAGCGCAAACTTGGGAAGGACTTCAACGAGCCACCGGTAGGATTGAAAGAACGAATGAATTAATATGATAACCATGGAAGAGAATCTTGAGCAAACCACCGTAAGAATTGGAAATGAACGAAGTAAAGGGATGAATCACCGGTAAGAATTAGAGAACGAATGAAGATACTCGAGGGAATTTGATACAAGAGAATGAAGAGATCACGAGCTGATAGGGGCATACTTGAATGAAGCACCGGTAGGATTGGAGAACAATAGCTGAAAGCTGAGAATGAATAATCCCAAAATGATAGCCTTCGGAGAATCAAACTGAAAAGACTCCTGAATTGCTCCGGATGGGTGAAAAGAATTCTCACAATCAAAACAATTATGAGAGGATGGCATAGGGCTAGCACCATGAATCTTTGAGAGAACGGATAAGATTGAGGAGAAACTCTTCTTCGGTCTTCAAAATCTGAGAATGACAATGAGAAATACCAACATGAATTGTTGAGATACCCCAGAATGAAAATTAGAAAGGTTGAACCAACGATGATAGAATTTGAAAGATCTTGAAGAAAGACATATGACTGATGATAATTCATTCTTACGTCAAACTTTAAAAGATTCGAGAATAGCTCCGAGAAAATTTAGAAGAGTCAGGTAAGATCCTGGGAAAAGACCTGTGGGTTAGGGGCCACTCAAGAGAAACACCTTTGCACGATTACTTGAAAGGGAGATTGCACCGGTTGATTTACATGGCTTGAATGAGATAACTTCCTCGGAAGAACTTGAACGAATGCAGAGTGGAAACACGAATCTTCGAGATATCTTCAGCACTCCGGAACAATTGAATAGCGAGAAGTGGATGATTAAGAGATGCACCGACATGAGAAAACATTTGAAACGAGGAAAAAGGATAAGATCGACAAAGCTTGACTAGAATCCACCGGAGAAGAAATGGAATGAAGAATGATGAACTTGAGGCTTCCTTAGTATCTTCCTGAGAATCACCGGATAAGAATATTGACGGAAAAGAATGGAGAGACTTCACATCCATAAGATGGATACTTGAATAAGGATTATGGCCCCATGAAGAAAAAGGGTGGGAGGGTGGAAAAAACAAAGACAACTTGGGATGAATGAAACAAACACCGTTGAGAATACTTTAGATTTGATCTTGCGGACGTCGAAAATGATCGGATCCACTTGAAAAAGAGCACGTCGGTTGGAAAAGAATTGACATGAAAATCTCGATGATCAAGAAGGATTAGTATTCACATAGAAATGTGAGAAAACCACTTAGGAAAGGTATGGAATCAACATTTGACTTTGAAGCAACTCGAATACCACAACTGAAAAACAAAACAAAGGATTGGCTTGCAAAATAAGCCGGAAACAAACATAAGATAGACCCCATGTCGTATCATGTGTCTGTTGGAAGGATATCCTACGATATACTTGAATTCCCACTTATAAACTCGCGAAACTTTCTAATTATGCAATCAGGTGTTGGAGATACAGGGGAAGCATAATATCTCACCCAAAACTAGCAAATCCTACATCCATCTGTACCCATCCTTCAACACATAACCAAAATGAAGGAAATATGCCCCAGAGGCAATAATAAAGTTATTATATATTTCCTTATATCATGATAAATGTTTATTATTCATGCTAGAATTGTACTAACTGGAAACATAATACTTGTGTGAATACATAGACAAACTAAACGTCACTAGTATGCCTCTACTTGACTAGCTCGTTAATCGAAGATGGTTATGTTTCCTAACCATAGACATGTGTTGTCATTTGATTAATGGGATCACATCATTAGAAGAATGCTATGATTGACATGACCCATTCCATTAGCTTAGCACCCGATCGTTTAGTATGTTGCTATTGCTTTCTTCATGACTTATACATGTTCCTATGACTATGAGATTATGCAACTCCCGTTTGCCGGAGGAACACTTTGTGTGCTACCAAACGTCACAACGTAACTGGGTGATTATAAAGGTTCTCTACAGGTGTCTCCAAAGGTACATGTTGGGTTGGCGTATTTCGAGATTAGGATTTGTCACTCCGATTGTCGGAGAGGTATCTCTGGGCCCTCTTGGTAATGCACATCACCTAAGCCTTGCAAGCAATGCAACTAACGAGTTAGTTGCGAGATGATGTATTACAGAACGAGTAAAGAGACTTGCCGGCAACGAGATTGAACTAGGTATTGAGATACCAACGATCGAATCTCGGGCAAGTAACATACCGATGACAAAGGGAACAACGTATGCTTAATGTCTGACCGATAAAAGATCTTCGTAGAATATGTAGGAGCCAATATGAGCATCCAGGTTCCGCTATTGGTTATTGACCGGAGACGTGTCTCGGTCATGTCTACATTGTTCTCAAACCCGTAGGGTCCGCATGCTTAATGTTACGATGACAATTCCATTATGAGTTTATATATTTTGATGTACCGAATGTTGTTTGGAATCCTGGATTTGATCACGGACATGACGAGGAGTCTCGAAATGGTCGAGACATACAAATTGATATATTGCACGACTATATTCGGACACCGGAAGTGTCCCGGAGAAGTTTCAGATAAAACCGGAGTACCAGGGGGTTACCGGAACCCCCCCGGGGGTTAATGGGCCTCATGGGCCTAAAGTGGAGAAGAGGAGGGGCGGCCAGGGCAGGCTGCGTGCCCCCTCCCTCTCTAGTCCGAATTGGAGAAGGAGGGGGGGGGGGCGCCCCCCCTTTCCTTCCTCTCCTCTCTCCCTTCCTCCCCCCTCTCCTACTTGGACAAGGAAAAGGAGGGAGTCCTACTCCCGGTAGGAGTAGGACTCCTCCCTGGCGCGCCTCCTCCTGGCCGGCCGCCCCTCCCCCTTGCTCCTTTATATACGGGGGCAGGGGGGCACCTCTAAACACACAAGTTGAACTTCATGATCGTTCTCTTAGCTGTGTGCGGTGCCCCCCTCCACCATACTCCTCGATAATATTGTAGAGGTGCTTAGGCGAAGCCCTGCGACGGTAGAACATCAAGATCGTCACCACGCCGTCGTGCTGACGGAACTCTTCCCCGACACTTTGCTGGATCGGAGTCCGGGGATCGTCATCGAGCTGAACGTGTGCTAGAACTCGGAGGTGTCATAGTTTCGGTGCTTGGATCGGTCGGATCGTGAAGACGTACGACTACATCAACCGCGTTGATATAACACTTCCGCTTTCAGTCTACGATGGTACGTGGACAACACTCTCCCCTCTCGTTGCTATGCATCACCATGATCTTGCGTGTGCGTAGGAATTTTTTTGAAATGACTACGTTCCCCACAGTGGTATCAGAGCCTAGGTTTTACGTGTTGATGTTATATGCACGAGTATAACACAAGTGAGTTGTGGGCGATATAAGTCATACTGCTTACCAGCATGTCATACTTTGGTTCAGCGGTATTGTTGGATGAAGCGGCCCGGACTGACATTACGCGTACGCTTACGCGAGACTGGTTCTACTGACGTGCTTTGCACACAGGTGGCTGGCGGGTGTCAGTTTCTCCAACTTTAGTTGAACCGAGTGTGGCTACGCCCGGTCCTTGCGAAGGTTAAAACAGCACCAACTTGACAAACTATCGTTGTGGTTTTGATGCGTAGGTAAGATTGGTTCTTGCTTAAAGCCCGTAGCAGCCACGTAAAACTTGCAACAAACAAAATAGAGGATGTCTAACTTGTTTTTGCAGGGCATGTTGTGATGTGATATGGTCAAGACATGATGCTAAATTTTATTGTATGAGATGCTCATGTTTTGTAACCGAGTTATCGGCAACTCGCAGGAGCCATATGGTTGTCGCTTTATTGTATGCAATGCAATCGCCCTGTAATGCTTTACTTTATCACTAAGCGGTAGCGATAGTCGTAGAAGCATAAGATTGGCGAGACAACAATGATGCTACGATGGAGATCAAGGTGTCGCGCCGATGACGATGGTGATCATGACGATGCTTCGGAGATGGAGATCACAAGCACAAGATGATGATGGCCATATCATATCACTTATATTGATTGCATGTGATATTTATCTTTTATGCATCTTATCTTGCTTTGATTGACGGTAGCATTATAAGATGATCTCTCACTAAATTTCAAGATAAAGGTGTTCTCCCTGAGTATGCACCATTGCCAAAGTTCGTCGTGCCCAGACACCACGTGATGATCGGGTGTGATAAGCTCTACGTCCATCTACAACGGGTGCAAGCCAGTTTTGCACACGCGGAATACTCAGGTTAAACTTGACGAGCCTAGCATATGCAGATATGGCCTCGGAACACTGAGACCGAAAGGTCGAGCGTGAATCATATAGTAGATATGATCAACATAGCGATGTTCACCAATGAAGCTACTCCATCTCACGTGATGCTCGGACATGGTTTAGTTGATTTGGATCACGTGATCACTTAGAGGATTCGAGGGATGTCTATCTAAGTGTGAGTTCTTAAGTAATATGATTAATTGAACTTAAATTTATCATGAACTTAGTCCTGGTAGTACTAGCATATATATGTTGTAGATCAATAGCTCGCGTTGTTGCTTCTCTATGTTTTATATATGTTCCTAGAGAAAACTAAGTTGAAAGATGTTAGTAGCAAAGATACGGATTGGATCCGTGATCTGAGGTTTATCCTCATTGCTGCACAGAAGAATTATGTCCTTAATGCACCGCTAGGTGATAGACCTAACGCAGGAGCAAATGCAGACGTTATGAACGTTTGACTAGCTCAATATGATGACTACTTGATAGTTTAGTGCACCATGCTTAACGGCTTAGAATCGGGACTTCAAGGACGTTTTGAACGTCATGGACCATATGAGATGTTCCAGGAGTTAAAATTAATATTTCAAGCAAATACCCGAGTTGAGAGATATGAAGTCTCCAACAAAGTTCTATAGCTAAAAGATGGAGGAGAATCGCTCAAGCAGAGAACATGTGCTCAGATTGTCTGAGTACTACAATCGCTTGAATCAAGTGGGAGTTAATCTTCCAGATAAAATAGTGATTGACAGAATTCTCTAGTCACCATCACCAAGTTAGTAGAACTTCGTGATGAACTATAATATGCAAGGGATAACGGAAATGATTCCCAAGCTCTTCGTGATGCTAAAATCGACGAAGGTAGAAATCAAGAAAAACATCAAGTGTTGATGGTAGACAAGACCACTAGTTTCAAGAAAAGGGCAAAAGGAAGAAGGGGAACTTCAAGAAGAACGGCAAGCAAGTTGCTGCTCAAGTGAAGAAGCCCAAGTCTGGTCCTAAGCCTGAGACTAAGTGCTTCTACTTCAAAGGGACTGGTCACTGAAAGCGGAACTACCCCAAGTGATTGGCGGATAAGAAGGATGGCAAAGTGAACATAAGTATATTTGATATACATGTTATTGATGTGTGCTTTACTAGTGTTTATAGCAACCCCTCAGTATTTGATACTAGTTCAGTTGCTAAGATTAGTAACTCGAAACAGGAGTTGCAGAATAAACAGAGACTAGTTAAGGGTGAAGTGACGATGTGTGTTGGAAGTGGTTCCAAGATTGATATGATCATCATCACACACTCCCTATACTTTCGGGATTAGTGTTGAACCTAAATAAGTGTTATTTGGTGTTTGCGTTGAGCATGAATATGATTTGATCATGTTTATTGGAATACGGTTATTCATTTAAATAAGAGAATAAATTGTTGTTCTGTTTACATGAATAAAACCTTATATTACACACCCAATGAAAATAGTTCGTTGGATCTCGATCGTAGTGATACACATAATCATAATATTGAAACCAAAAGATGCAAAGTTAATAATGATAGTGCCACTTATTTGTGGCACTGCCGTTTACGTCATATTGGTGTAAAGCGCATGAAGAAACTCCATGCTGATAGGCTTTTGGAATCACTTGATTATGAATCAGTTGATGCTTGCGAACCATGCCTCATGGGCAAGATGACTAAAACGCCGTTCTCTGGAACGATGGAGCGAGCACATGTCTTATTGGAAATAATACATAATGATGTATGCGATCCGATGAGTGTTGAGGCTCGCGGCGGGTATCGTTATTTTCTGACCTTCACAGATGATTTGAGCAGATATGAGTATATCTACTTGATGAAACATAAGTTTGAAACATTTGAAAAGTTCAAAGAATTTCAGAGTGAAGTGGAAAATCATCATGACAAGAAAATGAAGTTTCTACGATTTGATCGCGGAGACGAATATTTGAGTCACGAGTTTGGCCTTCAGTTAAAAAAACAATGTGAAATAGTTTCACTACTCATGCCACCTGGAACAACACAGTGTAATGGTGTGTCCGAACGTCATAACCGTACTTCATTAGATATGGTGCGATCTATGATGTCTCTTACCGATCTACCACTATCGTTTTGGGGTTATGCATTAGAGACAGCTACATTCACGTTAAAAAGGGCACCATCTAAATCCGTTGAGATGACACCGTATGAACTGTGGTTTGGCGAGAAACCTAAGCTGTCGTTTCTTAAAGTTTGGGACTGCGATGCTTAAGTGAAAAAGTTTCAACTTGATAAGCTCGAACCCAGATCGGAGAAGTAAATCTTCATAGGATACCCAAAATAAAATGTTGGGTACACCTTCTATCACAGATCCGAAGGCAAGTTATTCATTGCTGAGAATGCATCCTTCCTAGAGAAGGAGTTTCTCTCAAAAGAAGTGAGTGGGAGGAAAGTAGAACTTGATGAGGTAACTGTACCTGCTCCCTTATTGGAAAGTAGTACATCGCAGAAACCGGTTTCTCTGACACCTACACCAATTAGTGAGGAAGCTAATGATAATGATCATGAAACTTCAGAACAAGTTACTACCGAACCTCGTAGATCAACCAGAGTAAGATCCGCACCAGAGTGGTACGGTAATCCTGTTTTGGAAGTCATGCTACTAGATCATGATGAACCTACGAACTATGAAGAAGCGATGGTGAGCCCAGATTCCGCAAAATGGCTTGAAGCCATGAAATATGAGATGGGATCCATGTATGAGAACAAAGTATGGACTTTGGTTGACTTTCCCAATGATTGGCAAGCAATTGAGAATAAATGGATCTTCAAGAAGAAGACTGACGCTGACGGTAATATTACTGTCTACAAAGCTCGACTTGTCGCAAAAGGTTTTCGACAAGTTCAAGGGATTGACTACGATGAGACCTTCTCACTCATATCGATGCTTAAAGTTTGTCCGAATCATGTTAGCAATTGCCGCATTTTATGAAATCTGGCAAATGGATAACAAAACTGCAATCCTTAATGGATTTCTTAAAAGAGAGTTGTATATGATGCAACCAGAAGGTTTTGTCAATCCTAAAGGTGTTAACAAAATGTGCAAGCTCTAGCGATCCATCTATGGACTGGTGCAAGCATCTAGGAGTTGGAATATACGCTTTGATGAGTTGATCAAAGCATATAGTTTTATACAGACTTGCGGTGAAGCCTGTATTTACAAGAAAGTGAGTGGGAGCACTACAGCATTTCGGATAAGTATATGTGAGTGACATATTGTTGATCGGAAATAATGTAGAATTATTCTGTAAAGCATAAAGAAGTGTTTGAAAGGAATTTTTCAAAGAATGACCTCGGTGAAGCTGCTTACATATTGAACATCAAGATCTATAGAGATAGATCAAGACGCTTGATAAGTTTTCAATGAGTACATACCTTGACAAGATTTTGAAGTAGTTCAAAATGGAACAGTCAAAGAAAGAGTTCTTGCCTGTGTTACAAGGTGTGAAATTGAGTAAGACTCAAAGCCCGACTGTTCTATAAAGTCATTCCCTATGCCTCAGCCATAGGTTCTATAAAGTATGCCATGCTATGTACCAGACCTATTGTATACCCTGCCCTGTGTTTGGCAAGGGAGTACAATAGTGATCTAGGAGTAGATCACTGGACATTGGTCAAAATTATCCTTAGTGGAATAAGGATATGTTTCTCGATTATGGAGGTGACAAAAGGTTCGTCGTAAAGGGTTACGTCGATGCAAGTTTTGACACTAACCCAGATGACTCTAAGTCTCAATCTGTTTACATATTGAAAGTGGGAGCAATTAGCTGGAGTAGCTCCGTGCAGAGCATTGTTGACATAGATATTTACAAAATACTTACGGATCTGAATATAACAGACCCATTGACTAAAATTATCTCACAAGCAAAACATGATCACACCTTAGTACTCTTTGGGTGTTAATCACATATAGATGTGAACTAGATTACTGACTCTAGTAAACCCTTTGAGTGTTGGTCACATGACGATGTGAACTATGGGTGTAAATCACATGGTGATGTGAACTATTGATGTTAAATCACATGGCGATGTGATCTAGATTATTGACTCTAGTGCAAGTGGGAGACTGAAGGAAATATGCCCTAGAGGCAATGATAAAGTTATTATCTATTTCCTTATATCATGATAAATGTTTATTATTCATGCTAGAATTGTATTAACCGGAAACATAATACTTGTGTGAATACATAGACAAACTAAACGTCACTAGTATGCCTCTACTTGACTAGCTCGTTAATCGAAGATGGTTATGTTTCCTAACCATAGACATGTGTTGTCATTTGATTAACAGGATCACATCATTAGAAGAATGATGTGATTGACATGACCCATTCCATTAGCTTAGCACCCGATCGTTTAGTATGTTGCTATTGCTTTCTTCATGACTTATACATGTTCCTATGACTATGAGATTATGCAACTCCCGTTTGCCGGAGGAATACTTTGTGTGCTACCAAACGTCACAACGTAACTGTGTGATTATAGAGGTCCTCTACAGGTGTCTCCAAAGGTACATGTTGGGTTGGCGTATTTTGAGATTAGGATTTGTCACTCCGATTGTTGGAGAGGTATCTCTGGGCCCTCTCGGTAATGCACATCACCTAAGCCTTGCAAGCAATGCAACTAACGAGTTAGTTGCGAGATGATGTATTACGGAACGAGTAAAGAGACTTGCCGGAAACGAGATTGAACTAGGTATTGAGATACCGACGATCGAATCTCGGGCAAGTAACATACCGATGACAAAGGGAACAACGTATGCTTAATGTCTGACCGATAAAAGATCTTCGTAGAATATGTAGGAGCCAATATGAGCATCCAGGTTCCGCTATTGGTTATTGACTGGAGACGTGTCTCGGTCATGTCTACATTGTTCTCGAACCCGTAGGGTCCGCATGCTTAATGTTACGAGGACAATTCCATTATGAGTTTATATATTTTGATGTACCGAATGTTGTTTGGAATCCTGGATTTGATCACGGACATGACGAGGAGTCTCGAAATGGTCGAGACATACAAATTGATATATTGCACGAATATATTCGGACACCGGAAGTGTCCCGGAGAAGTTTCAGATAAAACCGGAGTACCAGGGGGTTACCGGAACCCCCCCGGGGGTTAATGGGCCTCATGGGCCTAAAGTGGAGAAGAGGAGGGGCGGCCAGGGCAGGCTGCGTTCCCCCTCCCTCTCTAGTCCGAATTGGAGAAGGAGGGGGGGGGTGCGCCCCCCTTTCCTTCCTCTCCTCTCTCCCTTCCTTCCCCCTCTCCTACTTGGACAAGGAAAAGGAGGGAGTCCTACTCCCGGTAGGAGTAGGACTCCTCCCTGGCGCGCCTCCTCCTGGCCGGCCGCCACTCCCCCTTGCTCCTTTATATACGGGGCAGGGGGGGACCTCTAGACACACAAGTTGATCTTCATGATCGTTCTCTTAGCCGTGTGCGGTGCCCCCCTCCACCATACTCCTCGATAATATTGTAGCGGTGCTTAGGCGAAGCCCTGCGACGGTAGAACGTCAAGATCGTCACCACGCCGTCGTGCTGGCGGAACTCTTCCCTGACACTTTGCTGGATCGGAGTCCGGGGATCATCATCAAGTTGAACGTATGCTAGAACTCGGAGGTGCCGTAGTTTCGGTGCTTGGATCGGTCGGATCGTGAAGACGTACGACTACATCAACCGCGTTGATATAACGCTTCCGCTTTCGATCTACGAGGGTACGTGGACAACACTCTCCCCTCTCGTTGCTATGCATCACCATGATCTTGCGTGTGCGTAGGAATTTTTTTGAAATTACTACGTTCCCCAACACAAAAAACCTTCGGAAATCATTTACCTCAACCTTCGAAAAGCATCCGTTATGTGAGTTATGGCAATACTCCCGAACTCCCGCCCCAGTACTGGGTGGCGTCGAGGTTATCTCACCAACAACTGCATAAAAGAGATTTTCAATGTCGGCGAACTCAGGTATTCCAGAACTGTAACGATAAAATATTGACGACAACACCTCGGAGCTCAACTCCCCGGGACACTGCCACAACCCCTAAATGTCAGGAGGCAGCAAGAACAATAGTCTCGTCACAAAACCATTAGAACGATTCCAAGATACCCGCGTGATCCTATTTTTTTTGTGAAATTGGAGGAGACAAGAGTCAAAACTCTACACCAGGAGGCCTCACCAGAGCGACGAAGGGACTGAGGAGTAAAAATAATCCTACTCTCCAATATATATATATATAATCCTATAAGACTCAAAACATTTTTCTAGACTCAACAACATCAGCGATTTGATCAAGCAGGGGGCTCCTAAGTCAGGTACGGCTCTAATTACCAACTTGTAACACCCACAATGCGGCTATATCTCCCACGTGTCGGAGCACGACTTAGAGGCATAACCGCATAGTAGGCATGTCGCAAGAGGGGTAATCTTTACACATCCCATGTACTGAATAAGAAAGAGATAAAGAGTTGGCTTACAATCGCCACTTCTCACAATACATAAATATAGCATTACATCATCCAGATACATTCAAGGTCCGACTACGGAACCAAATAAAGAAAGACAACCCCTAATGCAAAAGATCCCCGATCGCCCCAACTGGGCTCCTCTACCGATCGTCTGGAAAGGAAACATAGTAACGTCCTTAATCCTCGTCGAACTCCCACTTGAGTTCGGTCGCGTCCCCTGCACTGGCATCATCGGCACCTGCATCTGGTTTTGGAAGTAATCTGTGAGTCACGACGACTCAGAAATCTCACACCCTCGCGATCAAGTCTATTTAAGCTTAAGGGTAGGAAAAGGGGTAGTGAGGTGGAGCTGCAGCAAGCACTAGCATATATGGTGGCTAACTTACGCAAATGAGAGCGAGAAGAGAAGCAAAGCACGATCAAGAAGCTATAATGATCAAGAAGTGATCCTGAAACTACTTACGTTCAAGCATAACACAAAGCCGTGTTGTCTTCCCAGACTCCACCGAAAAGAGACCATCACGGCTACACATGCTGTTGATTCATTTTAGTTAAGTTAAGTGTCAGGTTTTCTACAACCGGATACTAACAAATTCCCATCTGCACATAACCGCGGGCATGGCTTTAGAAAGTTCAAAACCCTGCAAGGGTGTCCCAACTTAGCCCATCACAAGCTCTCACGGTCAGCGAAGGATATTCCTTCTCGCAGGACGACCCGATCAGAATCGGAATCCAGATTACAAGACATTTCGTCAATGGTGAAACAAGACCAGCAAAGCTGCCCGAATGTGCCGACAAATCCAGATAGGAGCCGCACATATCTCGTTCTCAGGGCACACCGGATTGTCCAAGATTCCGGTAGGCCAACCCAGAGTTGCCCCTGGTGGCCACCGGCTGTTGACAGGTTGGACCAACACTCAGAGGAGCACTGGCCCGTGGGTTTAAAATAAAGATGACCCTTGAGTCTGCAGAATCCAAGGGAAAAAGGCTTAGGTGGAAAATGGTAAAACCAAGGTTGGGCCTTGCCGGAGGAGTTTTATTCAAGGCGAACTGTCAAGGGGTTCCCATTATAACCCAACCGCGTAAGGAACGCAAAATCAAGGAAGATAACACCAGTATGAGAGGGCGGCAAGAGTGGAACAAAACACCAGGCAAAATGCCGAGCCTTCCACCCTTTACCAAGTATGTAGATGCATTAAAGTAAACAAGATATGATAATAATGATATCCAAACAATAATCATGTTCCAACAAGGAACAAACTCCAACTTCACCTGCAACTAGCAACGCTATAAGAGGGGCTGAGCAAAGCGGTAACATAGCCAAACAACGGTTTGCTAGGAAAGGTGGGTTAGAGGCTTGTCATGGCAATATGGGAGGCATGATATAGCAAGTGGTAGGTATCGCGGCATAGCAATAGAGCGAACAACTAGCGAGCAAAGCTAGAAGTGATTTCGAGGGTATGGTCATCTTGCCTGCAAAGTTCTCCGAGTTGATGAAAACTTGATCCTCGTAAGTGTACTCAACGGGTTGCTCGGTCACGTAATCGTCTCCCGGCTCTACCCAAAGCAAGAGCACAAGCAAAAGAAACCATAATCAACCACGGTGCAATGCGCAAGCAACATGATGCAAAACATGGCATGATATGCGGGATGTGATATGCAATGCATATGCGTGCTTCGGAAGGATAAGATTGAACCATGCCTCAACTTGGCAATCCAAGAGTGCCTCTGGAAAGATGAGTTGATTCGGGTCGTAATCAATATAGAGATCACCGGAATCGGATGCACGGTTTGCAAATGGCAAGCAAAACAAGAATGGCACAATTCTGCGATTAACAAGACGATGCCATCTAGAATGCAACAAGAAACTAAGCTACTGCACTCTAACATAGCAACAAGGCACATGACAGTGATCTACTCAATATGCTTTACAAAATACGAACAATGAGCTACGGCTAAATCACACAATAGCAGGTTCAAACAAGCATGGCAAAAGTGCAAAAGATATTAGCATCATAGACTTGGTGAAAATACTAACATGTCAGGAATTAACATTAGGAAGCAATGTTTATAGCAATATATCAACATGATACAGGAACAGAACATAGCAATACAAGGCATGGCATGGATCTACTCAAAGCATATAATAAAAGTCCCTTACTGACTATAAGCCAAAAGGGCACAGAAAATATGATGACACCCATGTAAACGTAGCAAGTTTCGTTAACAGATTCAGACTTAGCAAAAAACTGGACTTGGCAAAAACAGAGTTATGAAGGCCTCTTTGCGAGCTCGATTCACTCATCAAAGGGCATTGCATGACAAGCTAAGCATACTACCGGAAAGAAGACATGTTCATGAAGTTAACCAAAGCAAGAACAAATTTATATAATGCATGGATCAACTACAACAACTTTGGCAAAATTGATTAACACGTAAACAATCTGCCAGGAACATTTTATAGAAAAAGTAAAGAAATATTGAGTCATCCTAGGGCACTCAATAAATGCAAACAGGGACATGGATGGATAGAGCATAACCATATGTCCAAATCATCCTTATTGAACATACTCAAAAGAAGCATGGATCTCTCTGTAGCAACATTAATACATGGCATAAAAATAACAGCAGGGAAATGACTTGGAGAAATTCTAAGTCCCTGAAATCAGCAATATTACGAGAGCTACTTTGCATGCATGTGCTAGTCACCACATTGATCTCAAAAATACATGGGATACAACCCTGTAAGGATGGCATGTCATAGCCCAAAACACATGTAGAGCTCATACCCATTTGTAGCACACAATAAATGTGGCAAAATGACAAATGCTCAAACTCTGATAAGAATCAGCACCTAACATTTTATAGCACTCTTGCATAAAAAATTTGGGCATCAAGATGGACTCAAACAAGCATGGCACAATGGAACAAAATGAAGAGCACATCATGCGGAACATTTTGATACCTCATGCATGTAAAACAGAGCTACGGATGAGGAGTTATGGCATGTTGAACAGGGCTCCGGAATGTGAAATGAAAAGGACTTAGGGAAATTCGAGGGGGCGGAAAGTCAACCTTTCTTCCAGATCTGGATCGAGACGGCTCGGATGTCGAGGTTGACTGGAGTTCGACACCGAAGTTGCGGGGAGGAGAGAGCTGACGATGGAGGAGGGGGCTCGACGGGCGGAGGAGCGGGCCGAGCAAGCCGGACGGGAGGCGGCGGCGACCGGCGAAGGAGCAAGGTGACGCGGCGGCGAGCTGTTCGAGGGCGCGGCAGAGGCGGCGAGCTTCCGACGAAGACATCGGCGATGTGCGGCTGCGGATGACGCGCGCAGGGCTCGGGGAGCCCGCGGGAGAGCGGAGGCGCGGTCAGGCCGCGCGGTGGAGGGGCGGGGCGCCGGGACGCGTGGCGGCGCCCGGTTGGGCGAGGGCGGTAGCCGGCTGACGTGGCAACTCACGATTGGCCGGGGCGACGTGGAGAGGAGCGGCGGACATGTCCGGCGCGGCGCAGACGCGTCCGGACGCACGGAGGAGGAGTGGATCTAGGGTTCATCCGCGAATTTTTGGAGGGAGACACGTATATATAGGTAGGAGGTAGGAATGTCCAAATGGAGTGCGGTTTTCGGCCACGCGATCATGATCGAATGACTGAGAGGATGGAGGGGGTTTGGATGGGTTATTGGGCCAGTTTGGAGGGGTGTTGGGCTACAACACACACGAGGCCTTTACGGCTCCCCAGTTAACCGTTGGAGTATCAAACGAACTCCAAATGGCACGAAACTTGACAGGCGGTCTACCGGTGGTGTAAAGGCCGCGTGGCAAATCTCGGTCCATTCCGAGAAACTTTAACAGCCGCACATGAAAAGAGGCAAAAGGGGGCGCCGAAGGACAAAGGAGTGTCAGATCGCAAAACGGACAACGGGGAAAAAAGCTCGGATGCATGAGACGAACATGTATGCAAATGAGATGCACATGATGACATGATATGAAATGCATGACATGAACAAAATGCAAAATGAAGACAAAACCAAACCACGAATGAGAACTCATATCGCATCTCCGGAAAAGGCAAGGGTAGGAGTTGCAAATATGGAAAGTCGTATCCGGGGTGTTACAACATGTTCCTATGACTATGAGATTATGCAACTCCCGAATACTTGAGGAACACTTTGTGTGCTACCAAATGTCACAACGTAACTAGGTGATCATAAAGGTGCTCTACAGGTGTCTCCGATGTTACTTGTTAAGTTGGCATAGATGGAGATTAGGATTTGTCACTCCGATTGTGGGAGAGGTATCTCTATGCCCACTCGGTAATGCACATCACTATAAGCCTTGCAAACAATGTGACTAATGAGTTAGTTGCGGGATGATGCATTACGGAACAAGCAAAGAGACTTACCAGTAACGAGATTGAACTAGGTATTGAGATACTGACGGTCGAATCTAGGGCAAGTAACATACCGATGACAAAGTGAACAACGTATGTTGTTATGCAGTTTAACCAATAAAGATCTTCATAGAATATGTAGGAACCAATATGAGCATCCAGGTTCCGCTATTGGTTATTGATCGGAGATGAGTCTTGGTCATGTCTACATAGTTCTCGAACCCGTAGGGTCCGAACGCTTAACGTTCAGTGACGATCAGTATTATGAGTTTATGTGTTTTGATGTACCGAAGGTAGTTTGGTGTTCCGGATATGATCACGAACATGACGAGGAGTCTCGAAATGGTCGAGACATAAAGATCGATATCTTGGACGGCTATATTCGGACACCGAAAGTGTTCCAGGTGATTTCGGAGAAAACCGGTGTCAAAGGGGTTACCAGAACCCCCCGGGGAAGTATTGGGCCTTAGGGGAGGGAGAGGGCAGCAGCCCAGGAGGTGGCGCCCCCCAAGGGGAGTCCGAATAGGACTAGGGGAGGGGGGGCGCGACCCCTCTTTCCCTATCCCTCTCCCTCTCTTTCCTTCCCCTTCCCCCTTCCTAGTAGGACTAGGAAAGGATGAATCCTACTCCTACTAGGAGGTGGATTCCTCCTCTCCTTGGGCGCCACTAGGGCCGGCCGGCCTTCCCCCTTTCTCCTTTATATACGGGGGCAGGGGCACCCTAGGACACACAAGTTGATTGTTCCAAGCCGTGTGCGGTGCCCCCCTCCACCATATTTCACCTCGGTCATATCGTTGCAGTGTTTAGGCGAATCCATGCGCCAGTAGCTTCATCATCACCGTCATCATGCCGTCGTGCTGATGAAGCTCTCCCTCGAAGCTCTACTGGATCGTGAGTTCATGGGACGTAACCGAGCCGAAAGTGTGCAGATCGCGGAGGTGCCGTACGTCCGGTACTAGGATCGGTCGATTGTGAAGAAGTACGACTACTTCAACTGCGTTGTCATAACACTTCCACTTACGGTCTACGAGGGTACGTGGACAACACTCTCCCTTCTCGTTGCTATGCATCACCATGATCTTGCGTGTGCATAGGATTTTTTTTGAAATTACTGCGTTCCCCAACAGTGGCATCCGAGCCAGGTTTATGTGTAGATGTTATATGCACGAGTAGAACACAAAGAAGTTGTGGGCGTGGGTATATACATATTGCTTGCCGTCACTAGTTGATTCTTGATTCGATGGTATTGTTGGATGAAGCGGCCTAGACCGACATTACGCGTATGCTTACGCGAGACTGGTTCTACCGACGTGCTTCTCACACAGGTGGCTGGTGGGTGTAAGTTTCTCCAACTTTAGTTGAATCGGATTCAATGAACAGGGTCCTTTCTGAAGATCAAAAATCAATCATTATACCGCGTTGTGGTTTTTGATGCGTAGGTAAGAACAATTCTTGCTCAGCCCATAGCAGCCACGTCAAACTTGCAACAACAAAGTAGAGGACGTCTAACTTGTTTTTCTAGGGCATGTTGTGATGTGATATGGTAAAGACATGATGCTAAATTTTATTGTATGAGATGATCATGTTTTGTAACAGAGTTATCGGCAACTGGCGGTAGCGTTAGTCGTAGAAGCAATAGTTGGTGAGACGACAATGATGCTATAATGGAGATCAAGGTGTTGCGTCGGTGACGATGGTGATCATGATGGTGCTTTGGAGATAGAGATCAAAGGCACAAGATGATGATGGCCATATCATTAACTTATATTGAATGCATGTGATGTTTATCCTTTATGCATCTTATTTTGCTTAGATCGACGGTAGCATTATAATATGATCTCTCACTAAATTTCAAGGTACAAGTGTTCTCCCTGAGTATGCAGCGTTGCAAAAGTTCGTCATGCCGAGACACCACGTGATGATCGGGTTTGATAAGCTCGACGTTCATATACAATGGGTGCAAGCTAGTTTTGCACATGCAGAATACTCGGGTTAAACTTGACGAGCCTATCATATGCAGATATGGCCTCAGAACACTGAGACCGAAAGGTCGAGCGTGAATCATATAGTCGATATGATCAACATAGTGATGTTCACCATTGAAAACTACTCCATCTCACGTGATGATTGGCCATGGTTTAGTTGATATGGAACACATGATCACTTAGATGATTAGAGGGATGTCTATCTAAGTGGGAGTTCTTAAGTAATTTGATTAATTGAACTTTAATTTATCATGAACTTAGTACCTGATAGTATTTTGCATGTCTATGTTGTTGTAGATAGATGGCCCGTGTTGTTGTTCCATTGAATTTTAATGCGTTCCTAGAGAAAGCTAAGTTGAATGATGATGGTAGCAACTACACGGACTCGGTCCGTAACTTGAGGATTATTCTCATTGCTGCATAGAAGAATTACATCCTGGAAGCACCGCTAGGTGCCAAACCTGCTGCAGGAGCAACGCCAGATGTTGTGAACGTCTGGCAGAGCAAAGCTGATGACTACTCGATAGTTCAGTGTGCCATGCTTTACGGCTTAGAACCGGGACTTCAACGACATTTTGAACGTCATGGAGCATATGAGATGTTCCAGGAGTTAAAGTTAATATTTCAAGCAAATGCCCGGATTGAGAGATATGAAGTCTCCAATAGGTTCTATAGCCGCAAGATGGAGGAGAATAGTTCTGTCAGTGAACATATACTCAAAATGTGTGGGTATAACAATCACTTGATTCATCTGGGAGTTAATCTTCCAAATGATAGTGTCATTGACAGAATTCTTCAATCACTGCCACCAAGCTACAAAAGCTTCATGATGAACTATAACATGCAAGGGATGGATAAGACGATTCCCGAGCTCTTTGCAATGCTAAAGGCTGCGGAGGTAGAAATCAAGAAGGAGCATCAAGTGTTGATGGTCAACAAGACCACCAGTTTCAAGAAAAAAGGTAAAGGGAAGAAGGGGAATGTCAAGAAGAACGACAAGCAAGTTGCTGCTCAAGTGAAGAAACCCAAGTCTAGACCTAAGCCTGAGTGCTTCTACTTCAAAGGGACTGGTCACTGGAAGCGGAACTGGCCCAAGTATTTGGCGGATAAGAAGGATGGCAAGGTGAACAAAGGTATATGTGATACACATTTATTGATGTGTACCTTACTAATGCTCGCTATAGTGCCTGGGTATTTGATACTGGTTCTGTTGCTAATATTTGCAACTCGAAACAGGGACTACAGATTAAGCGAAGATTAGCTAAGGACGAGGTGACGATGCGCGTGGGAAATGGTTCCAAAGTCGATGTAATCGCGGTCGGCACACTACCACTACATCTACCTTTGGGATTAATTTTAGACCTGAATAATTCTTATTTGGTGCCAGCGTTGAGCATGAACATTATATCTGGATCTTGTTTGATGCGAGACGGTTATTAATTTAAATCAGAGGATAATGGTTATTCTATTTATATGAGTAATATCTTTTATGGTCATGCACCCTTGAAGAGTGGTCTGTTTATATTAAATCTCGATAGTAGTGATACACATATTCATAATGTTGAAGCCAAAAGATGCAGAGTTGATAATGATAGTGCAACTTATTTGTGGCACTACCGTTTGGGTCATATTGGTGTAAAGCACATGAAGAAACTCCATTCCGATCGACTTTTGGAATCACTTGATTATGAATTACTTGGTACTTGCAAGCCATGCCTAATGGGCAAGATGACTAAAACTCCGTTCTCTGGAACAATGGAGCGAGCAACAGATTTGTTGGAAATCATGCACACTGATGTATGTGGTCCGATGAATGCCGAGGCTCGCGGCGGGTATCGTTATTTTCTCACCTTCATAGATGATTTGAGCAGATATGGGTATATCTACTTAATGAAACATAAGTATGAAACATTTGGAAAGTTCAAAGAATTTTAGAGTGAAGTGGAAAATCATCGTAACAAGAAAATAAAGTTTTTATGATGTGATCGTGGAGGAGAATATTTGAGTTACGAGTTTGATCTTCATTTGAAACAATGTGGAATAGTTTCACAACTCACGCCACCCAGAAAACCACAACGTAATGGTCTGTCCAAACGTCGTAATCATACTTTACTAGATATGGTGCGATCTATGATGTCTCTTACTGATTTACCGCTATCATTTTGGGGTTATGCTTTAGAGACAGCTGCATTCACGTTAAATAGGGCACCATCAAAATCCGTTGAGACGACTCCTTATGAACTATGGTTTGGCAAGAAACCAAAGTTGTCGTTTCTTAAGGTTTGGGGTTTCGATGCTTATGTGAAGAAACTTCAACCTGATAAGCTCGAACCCAAATCGAAGAAATGTGTCTTCATAGGATACCCGAATGAGACTGTTGGGTACACCTTCTATCACAGATCCGAAGACAAGATATTCGTTGCTAAGAATGGGTCCTTTCTAGAGAAGGAGTTTCTCTCAAAAGAAGTGAGTGGGAGGAAAGTAGAACTTGATTAGGTAACTGTACCTGTTCCCTTATTGGAAGTAGTTCATCACAAAAATTTGTTCCTATGACTCCTACACCAATTAGTGAGGAAGCTAATGATGATGAGCATGTAACTTCAGATCAAGTTACTACTGAACCTCATAGGTCAAGCAGAGTAAGATCTGCACCAGAGTGGTACGGTAATCCTGTTCTGGAGGTCATGTTACTTGACCATGACAAACCTACGAACTATGAGGAAGCGATGATGAGCCCAGGTTCCGCAAAATGGCTTGAGGCCACGAAATCTGAGATGGGATCCATGTATGAGAACAAAGTATGGACTTTGGTTGACTTGCCCATGATCGGAAAGCCATCGAGAATAAATGGATCTTCAAGAAGAAGACATACGCTAACGGTAATGTTACGATCTACAAAGCTCGACTTGTTGCGAAAGGTTTTCGACAAGTTCAAGGAGTTGACTATGATGAGACTTTCTCACCCGTAGCGATGCTTAAGTCCGTCCGAATCATGTTAGCAATTGCTGCATTTTATGATTATGAAATTTGGCAAATGGATGTAAAGACTGCATTCCTGAATGGATTTCTGGAAGAAGAGTTGTATATGATGCAACATGAAGGTTTTATCAATCCAAAGGATGCTAACAAAGTGCGCAAACTCCAGCGATCCATTTATGGATTGGTGCAAGCATCTCGGAGTTGGAATAAATGTTTTGATAGTGTGATCAAAGCATATGGTTTTATAAAGACTTTTGGAGAAGCCTGTACTTACAAGAAAGGGAGTGGGAGCTGTGTAGCATTTCTAATATTATATGTGGATGTCATATTGTTGATTGGAAATGATATAGAATTTCTGGATAGCATAAAAGGATACTTGAATAAAAGTTTTTCAATGAAAGACCTTGGTGAAGCTACTTCTATATTAGGCATCAAGATCTATAGATATAGATCGAGACGATTATTTGGACTTTTATAGAGCACATACCTTGATAAAGTTTTGAAGAAGTTCAAAATGGATCAAGCAAAGAAAGGGTTGTTGCCTGTGTTACAAGGTGTGAAGTTGAGTCAGAGTCAATGCCTGACCAATGCAGAAGATTGAGAGAAAATGAAAAGTGTTCCCTATGCTTCAGCCATAGGCTCTATCATGTATGCAATGTTGTGTACTAGACCTGATGGATGCCTTGCTATTAGTTTAGCAGGGAGGTACCAAAGTAATCCAGTAGTGGATCACTGGATAGCGGTCAAGAATATCCTGAAATACCTGAAAAGGACTAAGGATATGTTTCTCGTATATGGAGGTGACAAAGAGCTCGTCGTAAATGGTTACGTCAATGCAAGCTTTGACACTAATCTAGATGACTCTAAGTCACAAACCGGATACATGTTTTTATTAAATGGTGGAGCTATTAGTTGGTCCAGTTCCAAGAAGAGCATTGTGGCAGGATCTACGTGTGAAGCGGAATACATAGCTTCTTCGGAAGCAGCAAACGAAGGAGTCTGGATGAAGGAGTTCATATCTGATCTAGGTGTCATACCTAGTCCATCGGGTCCAATGAAAATCTTTTGTGACAATACTGGTGCAATTGCCTTGGCAAAGGAATCCAGATTTTACAAGAGAACCAAGCACATCAAGAGATGCTTCAATTCCATCCACAATCAAGTCAAGGAGGGAGACATAGAGATTTGCAAGATACATATGGATCTGAATGTTGCAGACCCATTGACTAAGCCTCTCTCACGAGCAAAACATGATCAGCACCAAGACTCCATGGGTGTTAGAATCATTACCGTGTAATCTAGATTATTGACTCTAGTTCAAGTGGGAGACTAAAGGAAATATGCCCTAGAGGCAATAATAAAGTTGTTTATATTTCCTTATGATAAAAGTTTATTATTCATGCTAGAATTGTACTAACCGGAAACTTAGTACATGTGTGAATACATAGACAAACAGAGTGTCACTAGTATGCCTCTACTTGACTAGCTCGTTGAATAAATGATGGTTATGTTTCCTAACCATAGACATGAGTTGTAATTTGATTAACGGGATCACATCATTAGAGAGTGATGTGATTGACTTGACCCATTCTGTTAGCTTAGCATTTGATCGTTTAGTATATTGCTATTATTTTCTTCATGACTTATACATGTTCCTATGACTATGAGGTTATGCAACTCCCGAATACCGGAGGAATACTTTGTGTGCTACCAAACGTCACAATGTAACTGGGTGATCATAAAGGTGCTCTACAGGTGTCTCCGATGGTACTTGTTCAGTTGGCATAGATCAAGATTAGGATTTGTCACTCCGATTGTCGGAGAGGTATCTCTGGGCCCTCTCGGTAATGCACATCGCTATAAGCCTTGCAAGCAATGTGACTAATGAGTTAGTTGTAGGATGATGCATTACGGAATGAGTAAAGAGACTTACCAGTAACGAGATTGAACTAGGTATTGAGATACCGACGATCGATTCTCAGGCAAGTAACATACCGATGACAAAGGGAACAACGTATGTTGTTATGCGGCTTGACCTATAAAGATCTTCGTAGAATATGTAGGAACCAATATGAAAATCCATGTTCCTCTATTGGTTATTGACCAGAGATGAGTCTCGGTCATGTCTACATAGTTCTCGAACCCATAGGGTCCGCACGCTTAACGTTCGGTGACGATCAATATTATGAGTTTATTTGATGTACCAAAGGTAGTTTGGAGTTCCGGATATGATCACGACATGACGAGGAGTCTGGAAATGGTCAAGACATAAAAATCGATATATTGGACGGCTATATTCGGACACCGGAAGTGTTCCGGGTGATTTCGGAGAAAACGAGAGTGCCGAAGGGGTTACCGGAACCCCCCGGGGAAGTATTGGGCCTTAGTGGGCCTTAGGGGGAGAGAGGGCAGCAGCCAAGGAGGTGGCCCCCCAAGGGGAGTCCGAATAGGACTAGGGGAGGGGGCGCGGCCCCTCTTTCCCTCTCCCTCTCCCTCTCTTTCCTTCCCCCTTCCCCCTTCCTAGTAGGACTAGGAAAGGATGAATCCTACTCCTACTAGGAGGAGGATTCCTCCTCTCCGTGGGCGCCACTCGGGCCGGCCGGCCTCCCCCTTGCTCCTTTATATACGGGGCTGGGGGCACCCAAGGACACACAAGTTGATTGTTCCAAGCCGTGTGCGGTGCTCCCCTCCACCATATTCCACCTCGGTCATATGTTGCAGTGTTTAGGCGAAGCCCTGCGCCAGTAGCTTCATCATCACCACCATCACACCGTCATGCTGACAAAGCTCTCCCTCAAAGCTCTACTGGTTCATGAGTTTGTGGGACGTCACCGAGCTGAACTTGTGCAGACCACGGAGGTGCCAGATGTTTGGTACTAGGATCGGTCGATCATGAAGACGTATGACTACAGCAACCGCGTTGTCATAACGCTTCCGCTTACGGTCTACGAGGGTAAGTGGACAACACTCTCCCCTCTTGTTGCTATGCATCACCATGATCTTGCGTGTGCGTAGGAATTTTTTTGAAATTACTGTGTACCCCAACATCAACTGTATTCAGTGCATGGAGAAACAGAGTAATGCAATAAGAACGATGGCATGATGTAGACAAGATCTATTTATGTACAAATAGACCCCATCGTTTTATACTTAGTAGCAACGATACATACGTGTCGGGTCCCCTTCTGTCACTGGGATCAAGCACCGTAAGATCGAACCCACTACAAAGCACCTCTTCACATTGCAAGATAAATAGATCAAGTTGGCCAAAGAAAATCCAAATATCGGAGAAGAAATACGAGGCTATAAGCAATCATGCATATAAGATATCAAAGAAACTCAAATAACTTTCATGGATAAAAAGAGATAGATCAGATCATAAACTCAAAGTTCATCGGATCCCAACAAACACATCGCAAAAAGAGTTACATCATATGGACCTCCAAGAGACCATTGTATTGAGAATCAGATGAGAGAGAGGAAGCCATCTAGCTACTAACTATGGACCTGAAGGTCTACAGAGATCTACTCACGCATCATCGGAGAGGCACCAATGGAAGTGGTGAACCCCTCCGTGATGGTGTCTAGATTGGATCTGGTGGTTCGGGATTCTGCGGCGGCTGGAATTGATTTTCGTTGAGTCCCCTAGGGTTTTTGGAATATTGGGGCATTTATAGAGCAAAGAGGAGGTCCGGGGGGCACCCGAGGTGGGGACAACCCACCAGGGCGCGCCTGGGCCTCCAGGCGCGCCCTGGTAGGTTGTGCTCCCCTCGGAGCACCCCCAGTGGCTTCTTCAACCCATCGGATGTCTTCTGGTCCAAAACAAATCCGCAAAAAGTTTCGCTGCGTTTGGACTCCTTTTGATATTGATTACCGGTGATGTAATTTTTTTTGCAAAAAATAACAACTGGCACTTGGCACTATGTCAATAGGTTTGTACCAAAAATTGATATAAAATGACTATAAAATGATTATAAAACATCCAAGAATGATAATATAACAGCATGGAACAATAAAAAATTATAGATATGTTGGAGACGTATCAGCATCCCCAAGCTTAATTCCCGCTTGTCCTCGAGTAGGTAAATGGTAAAAACAGAATTTTTGATGTGGAATGCTGCCTAACATGTCATCTCATATTATTTTCTTTATAGCATGGAAATTTGGACTTCTATATTGTTCAAAGCAATAGTCTAGTTTTGACATGATAATTTAGATACTCAAGCATAGCAACAAGCAACTGTGTCTTTCAAACTATCAATACTAAAATAAGTTATCCCTAGGCCATCATGCTCAATCATTGATCCATTCATGAAACACACTTGCATATTAGCTACACCTAGTGCCCCCTAGTTGGTGCTTTGTAAGAGAAGATGGAGACTCAAATAAAAATTGCATAAAGTAAAAGAAAGGCCCTTCGCAGAGGGAAGTAGGGATTTGTATAGGTGCCAGAGGTCAAAGCGAAAATTGAGAGATAAAAAATTTTTGAGAGGCATACTTTTCACACCAACGAAAACGATTAGAGTTACCAACACTTTCCATGCTAGATATATCATAGGCGGTTCCCAAACAAAAAATAAAGTTTATTCCTTTTTCCATCATACTTTCACTTTCCATGGCTAACCGTATCCACGGGTGCCCTCCATACCAAAAATTTCCAAGGAATTTATTATTTGACAACATAAAGTAAATTCATTTTTCATTTCGGGATTGTGAATCCCTAATACCTTTGCCTTACTCTCATGCAATGACAAGTGAATAAACACTCATCGTGAGAATAACACATCTAGCATGGAAAATATTAGCCACCCCTCACCGCCTTGCGAGCAGTACGAGCACACAAACGAGAAATTTATTTTGAATATTAGAGATGGCACATACAAATTTTCTTAGAATGACAAAAGAATACCGCATATAGGTAGGTATAGTGGACTCATGTGGCAAAACTGGTTTAAACGATTTCAGATGCACAAGTAGTGATCATACTTAGTGCAAAATGAAGGCTAGCAAAAGACTGGGAAGCAACCAACCAAGAAACGAATAACCTCATAAGCGAGCATTAAGCATAATTAACACCGAATAATGCACCACAAGTAGGATGTAATCTCATTGCATGACTATTGACTTTTGTTCTTGCATAGGGGATCACAAACCTTATCACCAATATTCTTACTAAAGCATAATTACTCATCAACATGACTCACATATCACATCATCATATCTCAAAACTATTACTAAGAATCAAATTTATTTTGTCCAATAATCTTCACAAAAGTTTTTATTATATCCTTCTTGGATATCTATCACTTCGGGACTAATTTTCATGTGTTGCTTTTGATAAGCTCAAACAAATATAAGTGAATATCATGAGCATAATATTTCTTTCTCTAAAATTAATTTAAGTGAAGCAAAAGAGCATTTCTTCAAAAATACTAAAGCACACCGTGCTAAAAAAGATACAAGTGAAGCACTAGAGCAAATCCATAGCTCATAAAAATTTAAGTGAAGCATAGAGAGCAATTCTAACAAGTCATGGCATAATTTTGGCTCTCTCAAATAGGTGTGTCCAGCAAGGGATCAAGAGTAAAAAATACAAAACAAAGAAAGCAAAGACTCATATCATACAAGACGCTCCATGCAAAACACATAGTATGTGACGAATAAAAATATAGCTTCAAGTAAAATACCAATGGTCGTTAGAAGAAAGAGGGGATGCCACTCGGGGCATCCCCAAGCTTAGTTGCTTGCTTCTCTTTGGATAATAGCTTGGGGTTCCATGGGCATCCCCAAGCTTAGGCTCTTATTACTCCTTATTCCTTCATCGATCGTAAGATAACCCAAAACTTGAAAACTTCAATCACACAAAACTCAACAAAACCTTCGTGAGATCCATTAGTATAAGAAAACAAATCACTACTATAAGTTCTACTGCAAACCAATTCATATTTTATTCTTGAATTATATCTACTATATTCCAAATTTTCTATGGCAAAAACTCTTCAAAGAAAACCATAGAATCATCAAAACAAGCACACAACGCAAAGAAAATAGAATCTGTCCAAAACAAAAGAGTCTGTAGCAATCTGGATATTTCGAATACTTATGTTATTCCAAAAACTCTGAAAAATTAGGACTACTTGAGCAATTTGTATATGAATCTTCCGCAAAAAGAATTGGTATTTTATTTCTCTTTGGTTAGAAATGAGAATTATTTTCGTGAGCGTGAAAGTTTCTGTTTTCAGCAAGATCAAACAACTATCACCCAAGAAGATCCTAAAGGCTTTACTTGGCACAAACACTAATTAAAACATAAAAAACACAATCATATGATTTGCAGTGGAAGGGACTAGATTGAAATACCAGAGCAGGTGTGTGTTTTGAGTGCCTATACGCAAATGCGTCCTAGATCTTTCCATCCCCTTTCTGGATTTGATGCTGCCTTGACTAACCAGTACTTCACTAGTTTTATCTTTATTCATAACTATATTTGATATTTTTGCAGTTCCAGCAAGCTGAAGACACATTCAACATACTTGATTTGGATGGACTTTTTGTCATCGGTGGTGATGATTCAAACACTAATGCATGCCTCCTCGGTGAATACTTCAGGTTGGCTGCTAAAACGACAACTCACTCTTTTGCTCACCTAAAGGACTTCTAGGTTGATGTTAATGTCTGAAGCTTTACACTGTTAAATCCTTTTATTTTCATTCTACAATGGTGTAGCTTCTAATTCAGATTATTTATGTATTCTTTCTTGGAATTATTTTATCACAAGTAAATGCTCAATCCAGATTTCACCCTTTTTGTGCCATATTGATAGTTACTCCTGCCTTCTGTAAATTATAAGCCATATTCTGAGTGGCCACGAAGATTAAGAAGCTTATAAAACCAAGAGACATATAAGGGCAAATGACAATGGTACCTATTATACTTCAATACACTGGAAACATATTAACTATTTGTATGTGAGAGTAGTACATATAAATGTAGGAGAGAGAAGTTGTGTGATAAATAAGGTCAAAGATGATTCTAAGTCATGCTTTTTGCATACCATGGGAAGGAACTTGAAGAATCGCATTATTGGTTACCCAAAGACTATTGATGAAGATCTAAAATTCAAGGAGGTCCCAAACAAGCTTTGTATTTGACACTGCTTGCAAGGTATTGGGTTTTTGCCCTTAGGCATCAATTACCTAGGTTTCTGGTAGTGTAGTCTAGTTTGCAGGGATTCAGCTTGTACGGAAACACTCATATTGCGCCGATACGGCGACAAAGTTTGTATGGATTAGATATAAAGCACATTGCATTGACTATTTGAGAATGGGAAGATATAAATGACTAAATGTCAAGCATATACTATTCTTAACATCTTGGGGGCATGAGTAAAATGGTGAAAGAACATTGACTAAATTAGAAATCAGTAATCAGTAAACTACTTTCTACGATAACATTTGAACAAATCAGTCGTGTCATCTTCAGTTGCAGGGGGTTTGACCTAGAACTATGTGGTTTGAAAACCGAAATATCTCGATGCTTCCTGATTTTGCATCCCATGCTCAGCGTTTGTCGAATATATTCTAAGATTAAGTGTCTAGAACTACAAGACACATTTTGTTTATTTTTTTAATGTCTTCATTTGTGAAGGTTGCTGAGAAGAAGGAAACACTCATGAATGTCACAGACTACATTACCGATGTTGTTTGCAAACATGCAGAACTTGGTTACAACTATGGAGTTGTCCTAATACCGGAAGGTTTGATTGATTTCATCCCAGAGGTTTGACAATCTTTGTGCTTTCTCCAACTTTATGTACTGTTTTCGACTGAGTTACTGATACCATTCTTTCTCTTCTCCAGATTCAAAACCTCATTGCAAAATTGAATGAAATTTTGGCACATGATGTTGTTGATGAGGCAGGGGCTTGGAAAAGCAAGCTTGAACCAGCATCTAGGGAGCTATTTGACTTCTTGACCAAAACCATTCAGGAGCAGCTTTTTCTTGAAAGAGTTCCCCATGGAAATGTTCAGGTAAAAACATGGAAATTTATTGAACCACCTTAATTTGTTTATTTCTCTGAAATTCGCCATTTATATCAAAAAGTGAGCTGACTGGTCTGAAATTCTGTTGTAGGTTGAAAAGATTGAAACTAAGAAAATTCTTAATGCCATGGTTGAAACTAAATTGGAGAAGAGAAGAGCGGCGGGGAAGTACTCTGCACATTTCAGAGGCCAGTCTCTAGATGCTGGTTGTATGCGTGTATTAATTATCTATATCAGAAATGTATGATTGCATGTACACATCAAATGTACGTATTATTAAATGCATGTATGTGAGTACTATGAAATGTATGTCTAAACTGGAATAGGTAGATTTTTATTTTTTTAAATCCTAATTAGTTACTAGTAGCGTGGGTGTATCATATATGTGCTACCACTATTCCATTAGTAGTAGCGCTGGTGTGAACTAGTAGTAGCGTAGGGCACCGGCGCTACTGGTACGTATGGTTACCAGTAGCGTGGGGTAAAACACGCGCTACTGCTAAAAAATAGTTGTAGCGCCATAGCAGTAGCGCGGGAAGCCATGCTACTTGTATGCAAAAAACCCACGCTACTGGTAATGTTTTTCCTAGTAGTTATGGAGCAAAAACAGGAAGGCGTGTCATATTCACATGTATAATGTGTAAGCTAAGGAGATGCAATTTAACAAATTAGGAGCAATACAAGATAGGCACCATATGCGACATGCAACAAGATATCACACTGCCATGTTAGAGCAAGCACCCGGGGTTGTGGAATAGGGGAGATGAGATTTGGAACTTGCACTACAGTAGGAGTAGCTGGAGAATCTGCAGAGATCATCTGTTTCGGTTGCTCCAGAGGACCACCATCATTCCGTGCCTTCGTCCTTTTAGATTTTGCCTTTTCAAGTAAACACACAAGAAAAACGAATGAAATTCGCACTTCCAAATTCGTTGATGCATGATACTGATGAACACAACTTTTATGTTGGCAACCACATTGTAGGAGGATGGAATATGTACGAAAAATGCTAAGCAGAAGGCATTTCAACAAATTGGAAGCAATGCAATCTAGACACCATATGAAAGATCCAACCAAAATCACTCTACCAAGTTAGATGTGTCTCATTATAAGTGGCACTTAAACAAATTAGAGGCAATACATGTTTGAAATGATATGCAAGATGCAACCAATATTACACTATCAACTTGAAGGTGTCTCGTCAGAAGTGATTAATGAGGGATACAGAAGAAAAGTAGTTTGATTAAGAACATGGTTAATAGAAAGACGTAATATGTACCAAAAATAGGAACACGTGTCATATTCACGGGTATAATGTGTTAACTAAGCAAATGCAATTTACCGTAATTAGAAGCATTACAAGGTACACACCATATGAAACAAGCAACCACATATCACACTGCCAAGTAAGAGCAATCTCCTGCGATGGTGGTGTGGGGGAATTGCGGTCATCAACTAGAGAGCTACATTGACTATATTCATTTAGCCTTGTCGTTTCTTGAGAATCATGCGGGGAGGATGACACTGCACTCTTTAAACGAGTAGCGCGTCTCACAGTAACCCATTGGGCGACAGTCTCATCATAAGTGGTTGATGAGGGATACAAAAGAGCATTAGTTTGATGTACGAACATGGTTAATAGACATAAGTAGTGTGTATCAAAAATAGGAAGGCATGTCATTATCAAAGGTATAATGCGTAAAGTAAGCTGATGCAATTTAACCAAATTGGAAGCAATACAAGCTAGACACCATATGCAACATGCAACCACATTTGACAACACGAAGTTAAAGCAAGCACCTGGGATGGTTGTGTGTGGAAATTGAGATCATCAACTGCAGAGCTACGTTTACTGTCTCCATTTGCTGACACTGCACCCTTTAGAGCGCTGGGACGCTTAGTGCTTATCTTCAAATTACACTAGAGCGACTTCTGTCTTTTCTTTTTTATATTCATCAACATTGCGTCAGAGTCTGAAATACCCATGAATAAAAAAATAGTGTGAGTATGGGTGAAGTGTGTGCACAAGTAGTACAGTGTAAAGGTAGTAGATAGCAGGTCGGTGAGAAATAAATGACGGGAGACATATGATAGCTCTACAACGTGCATGGCACACGAAATTACTAGATTCTAGGATTTTGAAATATGAGCACAGGGATGGCTAGGAAATGCAGATGCTCCTCCAGCACACCACAAGGTGTGGTCCTATGAAAATAACAGTCAACTGAAAACAAATAGGTCAGTCCATTTTTTCTGCACCATTTGATGTACAAAGAACGGGCAGATCGCCTTCATCTACCTCCAGCCAGTAATTGTTACGATCTTCCTCGAAACGCCAACGACCATCAGCCCAGTCCCCTGCCTCCGCTCTCCCCTCGACCTCACCGCACCGTCGTGCTTGGCACCGCCCTGGCCAACCCTTCAAGCCCCGCCAACCTCCATATCGGGCGCAAGAAGCTCCTACGCTCCACACCACTATGATAGACACCGATGCGCCACTTACCCGGCGAACAGGCGGACTAGGTGCTCCGCGCGCCTAAGCGGGTGCTGCTTCTTTTAATTGCGATTCGACTGACCCTGAATTGAAATCCAGGCGGGCTACTGACCTCTAGCAAAGTTGAAATAGTAAATGGGAGGAAACCTTGCGCACTTAGTATTACGAAGAAGATGCGGTACGAAGTGCTCAACTAGTTTCTTTCATGGGATGAATACGGTGTGAGCAGAGACGTAAGATTTGCACGAATAAGGGAAGAGGAGTACCTCTTTCTGCTGGCAGTGTTGTGTCCTCCTTCTGTTTTTCGAACGATCTTCTTGTGGTTCGTTGGAAACAAGAAGTTGTGGAGGATGGTGGAGCCTTGGACGAACCCATGGCCAAGTTGTTGAGTGTGGTGCGGTTGTCGGTGTCAAAACCGATGGATCTTGGGTAGGGGGTCCCAAACTGTGCATCTAAGGTTGATGGTAACAGGAGACAGGGGACACGAAGTTTTACCCAGGTTCGGGCCCTCTTGATGGAGGTAATACCCAACGTCCTGCTTGATTGATATTGATGAGTATGGACACCGGAGGGGCCTAGGGTTGTACAAAGTCGGTTACATAGAAAGGAAATAATACATTCGCCCGCCTAGCTTGCCTTCCATGCAAAGGAGAGTCCCATCCGGACACGGGAGGAAGTCTTCTATCTTGTATCTTCATGGCCCAGTAGTCCGGCCCACGTCACACAGGCCGGACGCCGGAGGACCCCTTAATCCAGTACTCCCTTAGTAGCCCCCGAACCAGGCTTCAATGACGAGGTGTCTGGCGCACAGATTGTCTTCGGCATTACAAGGCAGGTTCCTCCTCCGATCACTTCAAAGTACCTGACTTAAAGAGCTGTATTCGGCCTTCCACTTAATGTCGCACCCATTGGCTTCTATGCCTCCACACCTTCTGCTTCCACGTGTCGAGCGAATACGAGTATTCGGGGTATTTTTTGCACATAACTCCCTCGTCCACATAAGAAAGGCCTCTATTTAAAGGGATTGGATCTCAGATCCATTCCACACCTAGCGGAAAAAATCCTCAAAGCCTTGCCAGGGGAAACCATTCAACATGGCTAGCGTCCCTAGTTCCTCCTCCCACCCTCACGACTCCGAAAAAGGTGATTGGGAGAGATGTTCTATATCCCATGGGAAGTTGGTTAAGCTCCACACACAGGGATTCCTTCCCCCCGCAGATCTGGTCCCTATTCGAGCAGGATTGACTTCCTTGATAGGCGAAGTTCTGGCAGAAAATTTCCCCAATCCAACCAGGTGGGAGCGGGTGTGCTTCATATCTTACTTGTTGAGAGGCGTCGGGTTTCCAATCCACCCTTTCCTCCATGGACTCCTGGAGTATTACGGCCTCAAACTGCACAACCTCACGCCGACTTCTATCCTGCACATCGCGGGTTCGGTTGCCATTTGCGAGCTTTTCCTGGGCTGTGAAGCCCACTTTGATTTTTGGACAAAGCTATTATGCCTCATCCCTCGCAACCGAGAGGGGTCGATATTCGAGGTGAGCGGCGTCGAAGTATGGCGCATAGCCGGGACCGGATACCTGTTCGGTATGCCGAAGAAGGCGCCCAAAGAATGGCCCTCAGAATGGTTCTATATTGAAGACGTTGCTCTCCCCGACCCAGTTCGAATGGGTCTTCCCGAATTATCAAATGCTCCGTTGAAGCAACGTCACAGCTGGTGCCTTGGAGCCTCGAGGAGGAAGATAGCGTGGAAGTCCGTCAATTGATGGGCAAGATAAAGACACTTGCCCAATCCGGATTATCAAGAATCAAGGTGATGGTGACTTCCATAGTGCGGGGGATCCAGCCACTCCAATACAGAGGGCTCCCCATGTGGCACTATAATGGGGAGGATGATGCCTCACACTGCGGTTGGAAGGGTCCGGACACCCCGCTGATTTGGTTAAAATATTGGCCGAACTATACAAAGGGGAGAAAGAGGAGTTCACTCGTCTTAAACGTCGAGATGGATTTTCCATGTACAATCTTCCGAGCTGGGTAAGCTCTAATCCCACCACTTTACTTAATCCTCTCCCTGAATCACTTTTAATGTACATTAACCCATCTATTTGTAACAGGAATGGCGGAAGGTTGCCGAGGGGATCCATAACCCGCCCCACAGCCAGAGGATCACAACCGGGACCTTCACCTTGGATTCGAAGTGGATCCGGACATAGTTGTGGAGCTCGAGGAGGGAGTATTGTACCAGGCGAGCTATGATGGCATAGTAGTGCCAATCGTGGCCGACTATCCCGGCCTTCTTCCTACCTCACATGTAAGTAATCAAGAGACACCTTCTTCGAAAGAGCTTCCTCATTACGCCTCACCTGCCGCACTATTTTGTGCTCCAAAGGGGAGGCGCTCGACGCCACAACGTGCACCATAGGCATCTCCTAAGAGAGCGGTGCCCACACCAAGCAAATATTCGAAGAGAAAGGCGAACGATAATACTGCAGGACCTTCATCAAAGAGGTATGGCTTTCTTTTTAAATATGCCTTCTGGTCGTCACATCAAGTTATGAAATTATCCGCTGCATTTTATCAGGAAGACTATGTCCGAGGATCCTGCCGGTCACGCCTCCACTAGTCAGATTCCAGACCCTGCCCTAAGGACGGGGGCTGATACGGGAGTGGCGCCGGTCTGTCCTTCCACAGTGGATTCAGATGATATGTCTGTCACAAACTCTAAAGTGGAGAGCGCCATGAATCATCGGCGCCGAAGGGCCGCTCTCCGCGACCCCGGCTTTTCAAAAGAGGCATTCAATGCCTTTAGCTCGGCTGATGCATACATCCGAGCTGCTCAGGATGGACTTGCGAGAGCCACGGATAAGCATTTAAAAGATATGCGGGTAAGTGTAGATTTGATACTCATATGCCAGTAGCCCCCGAGACTTGAAGTAGTTGACACAACTGATTTAAGGATCATTGTATAATCAGGTACTCACGGAGAAGAATAGCCTGCTGTCTGAAGAACTGGAAAAGTGTCAGACCCAGCTAGCTGCGGCTACTGCCGAATTGGAGAAATCCAAGGGGGACCACCTGGTAATGTTTCCCGTCATCGGAAAAGTATAATCATATAACAATATTAATACTGTTGTGTTTCCACTGACAGGATCAGTAGATCAACTGAGGGAAAAACTGAAAATCGCCCAGGCTGGTGAACAGGAGGCCAAAAGGCAACATGCGGCAGGCGAATGTGTGCTGACACGGGTCAGGGATGAAAAGAACAAGCTGCAGGATTCCAACACCCTGCTGGGCGAAGAACTAAAATATGTGCGAGCCCAGCTAGCTGACGCCATCAAGGAGAATAGGAGGCTACAAGGTGGAATATTCAGTATGTTTTTGACCTCACCTTTATGCATTTCAGCAAAGAAATGATCTAACAGATTTATGTCTGCAGGTATGCTGACTGGCCGTCCCGAAGAGGAAATGTCCGGCTCTCAAGGCGACCTTCCGCAAGAGCTGTCCCAATTGCACGAGCGATCAGGGCTAGCAATGCGAAGCATTGCCAAAGCTTTGTGGCCGTCCGCCTCTACTCCAGGAAGTATGGAGGAGCTTGTGAAGCTATTCTAGGGAGCTCGGCGGCGCTTCTGATTATGGAAGACATCGGCCTGCCGAGAAGGTGCGCGAGAGGCCTGGGCCATGGTAAAAACACGGTACAGCAAGCTCGATCCGAATCATATGGCCTGGGTCGAACCTAAGGGGTCAGATGGAAAAGAAATTCCATCTAGTTTGCTATATACCAAGTAAAGGTAGCCGCAAAATATTCCCAACAGGATTGTAAGCTAGACAGCTTGTTGGACGGCATAGAGGAAGAATTTTTTGAGTCCAAATGACTATGTACTTCAATTGACAAATTTGTTCCTAGCCAGATTGTAAAATGATTGTCATGGCAGACCTTTTCTCTTCAACCTCTGGACCCGAAGGCTCAGACTTTTTCCGAATACCCGCTCAGTAATATAAACAGAGGCATGCATGGAAACCAGGCGTAGGGGTCATAGTTGCTTGAACAGACAAGTTGTATCCGGCTAGCTATGTTATATTACATGTTGATTGTAAGAAACATCTTCCAGGGAGAATAGTTCCGTTAAGGGTTCCTTTCCCTGGGCGGATATGCGTTAGTATGCATGTCTGAACTATGATTGAAAAATTACAGTATACGTAACATCCGGGGGTTCATGGTGTGATGAAGGTAAAACGTCTTTAGTCCGTCGACCGAATATTCCCTTAAGAATGCTAGCTTTCGGCTTCACCCAGTCGGAGGTACACGTCCGGATGACCTGGTAGTAACAATCGCAGTGGTGCTTCCTTTATGCCCTAGCCGAATAAACGGGAACATAGGGCATAAGCATAGGAGCCAGGCAACCCAGCTTGGCCAAAACTTAAGTCATAACGATGCATATAATGGCGAAGAAAAGGTACATATACGGAAGAGGACACATATGTGTTGAGCTTGATGCTCGGAAAATAATAATAAGCTTCTGTAAAAGAAGCCCCTAGGTATTATTAGTGTATACGTTTAAGGATGTGCACATCATAGGTGTGTGGTTTGGCCGCGCAAGAGCTAAAGTGCTAGGGAAAAATAAAAGAGGGTAAAAAATGAAAAAAAGGAAGAAGAAGACGAACAAAGAGGACGACTCTAGGCATAGAATCTTCGGAGTCTTGCGGCACTCCATGGGTTCAGCTCGAGGCAATTGTCAGATGCATCACGCAGGCGGTACGATCCTCTAGTGAGAACCTTATCTATGATGAAGGGACCCTCCCACTTGGATTTGAGTTTGTGCCTTTTCTTCTCTAGTAAGCGTAGAACGAGTTTGCCAATGTTATAAGTCTTGGCCCGCATTTCTCTTCTTTGATATCTGCGAGCTTGCTGTTGATAAAATGCGGAACGGGCTTTTGCGACGTCGCGCTCCTCCTCCAGCGCATCTAGACTGTCCTGCCGATCAAGCTCGGCCTTTTTCTCTTCATACATGCGCACTCGAGGTGGGTCATGAATAATGTCGCAAGGCAACACAGCCTCTGCGCCGTACACCTTGAAGAAGGGTGTATATTCAGTATTGTGATTGGGCGTGGTCCACAGCCCCCAGAGTACGGAGTCGAGCTACTCAACCGAGTGCTTGCATGATTCTTTCAAAGACCGCACTAGTCTTGGCTTAATGCCGCTCATAATAAGACCATTAGCTCGTTCGACTTGGCCGTTTGTTTGTGGATGATAGACGGATGCGTAATCGAGCTTAATGCCCAGGTAAGCACACCAGGCTTTCACCTCATCGGCTGTAAAATTGGAGCCGTTATCAATGATGATGCTGTGTGGGATGCCATAACGATGCACGCCACCGGATATAAAGTCATTGGTCTGGCTTCGACCGTTTTAACTAGTTTAGCCTCTATCCATTTGGTGAATTTATCTACCATGACCAGCAGATATTTTTTCTTATGGCTTCCTCCTTTAAGGGGTCTGACCATATCAAGCCCCCATACCGCAAAAGGCCAAGTAATGGGGATTGTTTGCAGAGCGGTGGGAGGCATATGGCTTTGGTTGTCGAAAAGCTGGCATCCGACACAATGTTGGACAAGGTCCTGTGTGTCTGCTCGGGCTGTTGGCCAATAGAAACATGTACGGAAGGCCTAACTTACAAGGGCCCGAGCCGCGGCGTGGTGACCAGTGAGACCATCTTGAATTTCGGCCAAGAGTTGTCGTCCCTCTTCTTTGGAGATACATCTTTGAATTACTCCGGTAGTGCTTTTCTTGTAGAGCTCTCCGTCATAGACCTTGTAGGCTTTCAAGCACTGAACAATGCAGCGAGCCTCATTCCGGTCCTCAGGGAGCTCTCGCCTGTTAAGGTAGGCCAAGAACAGTTCGGTCCATGGGGCAATTACTGCCATTATTAGATGGGCTGATGGTGTTATTTCGGTGGCTGAGCCCCCGATGATATCGGTATTTTGTTCGGAATCTGGGGGTATAGTCGGATCTGGGCTAGTGTTGCCACTCTCATCCTGCCACACCACGGATGGCTTGAAGAGCCTTTCCAAAAAGATGTTAGGCGGGACGGGGTCACGCTTGGCGCCCATGCGAGCAAGCACGTCCGCCGCTTGATTACTTTCTCGATCCACATGATGAAACTCGAGTCCCTCGAACTGAGCTGATATCTTGAGTGCGGCGTTACAATAGGCCGCCATCTTAGGATCCTTGGCATCGAAGTCTCCATTTATTTGGGATATGGGGAGATTTGAATCCCCACGCACCTCCAGGCGTTGTATGCCCATGGATATAGCCATTCGAAGACCATGCAATAAGGCCTCGTATTCGGCTGCATTGTTGGAGTCTGTGTATAATATTTGGAGTACATACTGGATTGTGTCTCCAGTGGGGGATGTTAAAACGACGTCTGCTCCTAAACCAACCAGCATTTTAGAGCCATCAAAGTACATGGCCCAGCGGGAATATGTGTCGTAATCTTTAGGGAGTTGGGCCTCTGCCCATTTGGCGATGGAGTCGGCAAATACCTGGGATTTAATGGCCCAGCGTGGTTTGTATGTTATATCAAATGGTAGGAGCTCAATAGCCCACTTGGCAATCTGACCCGTAGCGTCGCAGTTATTTATTATATCATTGAGTGGTACTTCGGAAGCTACCATAATCGAGCACTCTTGGAAGTAGTGTCGTAGCTTCCAGGATGCCATGAATACCACATATGCTATCTTTTGGTAATGAGGGTACCGGGATTTGCATGGTGTGAAGACAGTGTATATGTAGTATACCGGTTTCTGGAGTGGGAACTTGTGTCCGTCCTCCTCTCGCTAAACGACAAGCACTGCGCTCACCACCTGGTGTGTTGCAGAGATTTATAATAACATTGGTTCACCGACGTTTGGTGCGGCCATGATTGGGTTGCTCTCTAAAAGAGCCTTTATTTCCTCTAGTCCGGCTGTTTCTTCTTCCGTCCACTCGAAGTGGTTGGTATGTTGGAGAAGGCGATAAAGTGGCAATGCTTTTTCTCCTAGTCTAGAGATAAAGCGGCTTAAAGCTGCCACACATCCGGCTAGTTTTTGGACCTGTTTAAGGTCCGTTGGTGTAGCCAATTGTGACAACACTCAGATTTTGGCTGGATTTACATCAATTCCTCTATTGGAAATGATGAAGCCCAGTAGTTTTCCAGCGGGAACGCCGAAAACACATTTTTCCGGATTGAGCTTGATGTCGTATGTCCGGAGGTTGTCGAATGTGAGACGCAGGTCATCTATTAACGACTCGACGTGCTTAGTCTTGATGATGACGTCATCCACATACGGTTCAACCGTCTTGCCGATTTGTTTCTCCATCCATGTTTGAATCATGCGTTGGTAGGTGGCGCCAGTGTTTTTAAGCCCAAAGGGCATAGTGTTGAAGCAGAAAGATCCGTATGGGGTGATGAATGCCATTGTGGCTTGATCGGACTCCTTCGTTTTAATTTGATGGTATCCGGAGTATGCGTCGAGGAAACATAGTGACTCGTGTCCTTCTATTGCATCAATAATATGATCGGTGTGGGGTAGGGGGAAGGTATCTTTAGGGCAAGCCTTATTGAGGTCTTTGAAATCAACGCATAGGCGCCAGGATTTGTCCTTCTTTGTCACCATCACTAGGTTTGCTAGCCAGTATGGGAGTTTTATTTCTCTGATGAATCCGGCCTTGATTAACATGGCTAGCTCCTCCCCCATAGCTTGTCATTTGGGTTCAGAAAAGAGCCGCAGTGTTTTCTTGACCGGTTTATATCCCTTCAACATGTTGAGGCTGTGTTCGGCCAACCTGCGTGGGATTCCTAGCATATCAGAAGGGTGCCAGGCGAATATGTCCTAGTTCACGCGCAGAAATTCTCGTAGCGCGGTGTCAACCGTTGGGTCTAGCTGTGCCCCGATGGATGTTGTCTTCTCGGGGTCCGTCAGGTGGACTTGAAATTTGACTATTTCGTCTGCTGGTTTAATGGAGGTGGATTTGGGTCGCTTTTCCAGTATTACATCATCCTTGTCCACCGATGAGCGCAACCCGGTTAACTCTTCGGCCGCGAGGGCTTCAGGCAGTGCCTCGAGGGCCAGGGATGCAGTTTATTTTCGGCACGGAGGGCTATGTCCGGATCACTAGCGAGACTGATAATACCGTTGGGCCCAGGCATCTTGAGCTTCATATACCCGTAATGAGGTATGGCTTGAAAGCGTGTGAATGCGTCTCGCCCCAACAGGGCGTTATATCCACTGTTGAAAGGGGCCACTTGGAAGGCTATGTCTTTGGACCGATAATTCTCCGGCGTGCTGAATACCACGTAAAGTGTAATTTTCCCCGCGCATCGTATCTCCCGGCTAGGGATGATCCCTTGGAAGGTCGTATTACTATGCTCGATGCGGCTCCTATCTATTTCCATTTTATTCAGTGTGTCCTCATAGATGAGGTTTAGTCCGCTGCCGCCGTCCATGAGCACTTTAGTGAGCCGAAAGCCATCCAGAATTGGGTTGAGGACCAAGGTGGTTGGTGCCCGGACTGACCAGATTTTTGGTTCATCACTGGCGTTGAAAATTATGGCTGTGTCGTTCCACGGATTTATTGTTGCGACTTGGCAGACTTCGGCGAGGTCGCGGAGTGCCGTCTTGCGCCGATTGTTTGAAGCGAAGGTCTCAAAGACTGTCAATACTCTATAGTCGTCGTCTTCCGGGCGATGTTGCTCAGGGGTATTTTTTATGAGGATACCCTCGCCGCTTTTGGCCACCTGCCGGAGTATCCAACATGCTCTAAGGCTATGGGTTGGTATGGTATCCGATGTTGTGTGTATTTTGCATGGCCTATCGAGCCATCCCTCCAGAACGGTTCCGTGCCCTGTAATGGGCTTAGATTTCTTTACTATTGGGTCGGGCGCCCCGCGAGGGTGCATCCTTTTTGCGCGGACGAGGGGTTGAGTGGAAACCGGTGGTTCCCAGCTGTCTGCCTGCGTTTTCCATTGCGCAATACTTCTGTACTATGGTTGCTGAGGGAGTCCTGGATTAGGGGGTCTCCAGACAGCCGGACTATATCCTTTGGCCGGACTATTGGACTATGAAGATACAAGATTAAAGACTTCGTCCCGTGTCCGAATGGGACTTTCCTTGGCGTGGAAGGCAAGCTTGGCAATACGGATATGTAGATCTCCTCCCTTGTAACCGACTCTGTGTAACCCTAGCCCCCTTCGGTGTCTATATAAACTGGATGGTTTAGTCCGTATGACAACATAAAATCATACCATAGGCTAGCTTCTAGGGTTTAGCCTCTACGATCTCGTGGTAGATCAACTCTTGTAATACTCATATCATCAAGATCAATCAAGCAGGACATAGGGTATTACCTCCATCGAGAGGGCCCGAACCTGGGTAAACATCGTGTCCCCTGCCTCCTATTACCATCCGCCTTAGACGCACAGTTTGGGACACCCGAGATCCGTCGGTTTTCATACCGACATTGGTGCTTTCATTGAGAGTTCCACTGTGTCATCACCATAAGGCTTGATGGATCCTTCAATCATCAGTAACGATAAGGTCCAGGGTGAGGTTTTTCTCCCCGGGCAGATCTTCGTATTCGGCGGCTTCGTACTGCGGGCCAACTCATTTGGCCATCTGGAGCAGATCGAGAGCTACGCCCCTGGCCGTCAGGTCAAGTTCGGAAACTTAAACTACACCGCCGACATCCGCGGAGACTTTATCTTCGACGGATTCGAGCCCACGTCAGGTGCGCCACACAATCACGACGAGCATGACGTAACTCTGATGTCGGACAGTGTTCGGGAGATCGCATCTGCCACTACTCTGGCCCTTAATCCAGAGCAAATTGCGCCATCCGAGGACGGGGGAATAGACCCCGCCATGGAGGCCGCACTCTCAGTGGCGATAGAGCCGAATACTGACTTCACCCCTTACGAGAGCCGTATTGCCGAACCACTGGATTCGTCTCCGGCCAGAGACTCCGAGCCGCCTGCATCCGTGCCTATCGAATCCGATTGGGCACCGATCATGGTGTTTACCTCCGTGGATATCTTTCAGCACTCGCCTTTCGGCGATGTCCTAAATTCATTAAGATCTCTCTCCTTGTCAGGACAGCCTTGGCCGAACTACGTCCGGCTAGAACGGGATGCAGACGACGAAGAAATTAGCTCCCCACCCACCACCCACTTAGTAGCCACTATCGACGATTTAACCAACATGCTCGACTTCGGCTCTGAAGACATCGATGGTATGGATGACGATACAGGAGACGAACAGGAACCAGTGCCAACAGGGCGCTGGACAGCCACTTCATCACATGACATATACATGGTGGATACACCCGAAGAAGGCAATGGCGACAAGACAGCGGAGGATGGTCCCTTCAAGAAGCAACTCAAGCGCCGACATCAGTGGCGCCGCTCTAAGTCCCGCCATAGCAAAAACAGCGATAACAGCGCAAGAGAAAATAACACTCCAGTCGAGTCCAGAGGAAACGACGACCACATCGACCTAGCGGCGGAGCACGATGAAACTGCAAACGGCGAACATAGTACGGATCCAATGTACGAACATGGCGACGGCGAGGATAAACCTCATCAAACCCCCTCCGGGGAAGAAAACAGCCTGGATGAAGATGCACACATCATCCCGGAAACACACTTGGAACAAGAGAACCTCCACAGAAGGCTTATTGCCTCGGCGAGGAGTCTGAAGAAGCAGAAGCAAAGGCTTAAGGCCGCACAAAATACGCTCAACAGCAGGTGGAACAAAGTGCTCGACAACGAAGAAAAGTATGGTGGAAGTTACCACACAAAGAGCTATCCAAAGCGCAAGCTATTACCTCAATTCGACGATGAGGCCATAGAGCCCACACAGCCGAAAAATACAACGGCCAATCGGCCGGATCAACCACCTTGTGACCGCGATAGAGCAGCTAACAAGGCCGCACATAAGTTAACACACGATCTACATCAGGACTTGCCCCAAAAATCTAGTATGACCAGATCCATCTATGGATCTAGGAAGCGCGCTCCGGCATAAAATCAAAAACCGTCCGAACACCATGATACATCCAAATACAGGGGTGCCGCACACCCCCTATGTTTCACCGATGAGGTGCTAGACCACAAATTTCCAGAAGGATTCAAACCAGTGAACATAGAGGCATATGACGGGACCACAGACCCTGGGGTCTGGATTGAGGACTTTATCCTCCATATCCATATGGCTCGCGGAGACGATCTCCACGCCATCAAGTACTTTCCCCTCAAGCTTAAAGGACCAGCTCAGCACTGGCTGAAAAGCCTCCCCGAAAACTCAATTGGAAGTTGGGAGGAGCTCGAGGATGCTTTTCGGGCTAATTTTCAAGGGACCTATGTCCGACCTCCGGATGCAGATGATTTAAGTCCTATAATTCAGCTGCCCGGAGAGTCAGTCGAAAGCTTTGGAACAGGTTTCTCACTAAGAAGAACCAAATCGTCGACTGCTCAGATGCCGAGGCCTTAGCATCTTTCAAGCACAGCTTCCAAGACGAATGGCTCACCAGACACCTCGGCCAAGAAAAACCAAGAACAATGGCAGCCCCGACGAGCCTCATGACTAGCTTTTGCGCGGGTGAAGATAGCTGGTTAGCCACAGTAGCACCAGCGACCCGAGCACACCCGAAGTCAGGAATGGCAATGGAAAACCACGACGCAGTAAAAAGAAGCGTCAAAATAAAGAAGATAGCCCAGATAATACGGCGGTAAACGCCGGATTCAGGGGCTCTCGACCAGGTCAGCGGAAAAATCCTTTCAAAGGCAGTAGAGATGGACCGTCTAGCCTAAACAAGATTCTCGACAAACTATGTCAGATTCATGGCACCCCCGATAAACCTGCAAATCACACCCACAGAGAATGCTGGGTCTTCAAGCAGGCCGGTAAGATAAATGCCGAACACAAGGAAGGGGACACACCAAGCGAAGACGAGGACGAACCTCGCCAGCAAAGCACTGGAGGACAAAAAAAATTCCCACCAGAGGTTAAAACAGTAAACATGATCCATGTGACGAAGAGGAGAAGCAAACATGCACTCCGAGACATACGCGCCATAGAGCCCGTCACCCCTAAGTTCAACCCCTGGTTGGCCTTCCCGATCACTTTTGATCGCGGGGATCACGCGACAAGCATCCGGCATGAAGGATTGGCTGCCTTGGTGTTAGACCCAATAATAAACGAATACCATCTCACACGAGTCCTTATGGATGGCGAAAGTGGTCTAAATCTGATATGTCAGGACAAAGTCCGCAAAATGGGGATAGACCCGACAAAAATAAGCCACATTAATACTACCATCAAGGGAGTAATACCAGGCCTAGAGACCCGCTGTACGGGCTCTCTATTACTAGAGGTTGTATTCGGTTCTCTCGACAACTTCCGAAGCGAAAAGTTAACTTTCTACATCGCTCCATTCCGAAGTGGCTATCAAGCACTACTCGGAAGAGCGGCTTTCGCTCGTTTAATGCAGTACCGCATTACGCTTAAGATGCCCGGTCCACGTGGCACCATCACAGTTAGTGGAAATATTGAGCGTTCTCCACGCGTGGAAGAATGTGCGGCGGCTTTAACAGCCGAGCACTAGACGGCCTCACCAACCAGAATAAATGATAGGTCGTCAAGACCATGGACACGGTTAGACGAGTCCGGCACATCACTACATATACATGAGATTTGTTTGATGGTTAAACCCTCATAGACGGTACCAGGGGCTTCCCGCATGTAATCAGTGCTAGTTCGGCTCAACTTGACTTATCTTGAATTTTAATGGTTTATTGATAATAACCAATTTTCTGGCACGACAACTTTCACCTAAGTTCTTCTCTTTTACAGATGACAATTGTGCTACACCCGTCCAGGACATGGCACAACGGAGACACAGGCATAGACATGCAACAGGGACCCACTCCAAGGTTTCTTTTTAGATTAAGACCCTGCATAAACCTTTTTTACTGTCTCTTGTTATTCACATCCTCCGGATACTCAATACAACCGAGAAGGATGCTGACGTTATTGGCATGTGGCCACGTTAGGATATTGCACGTACATGGACACTCAGGGTTTATTATTAAGGGCATTGTTCAGCCCAACATATGTTATAAAGACCGAATACCTTAGGGAGTGTTCGGCGTCGCGAGTTTGGCCTTATATGCATCAGCTCCGAATCATGTCTTTGGTCAAATGTTGGGTTTGCCTGGCTCCCATGTTTTCATACCTTACGTTCCGTTTATCGACTAAGGTAGCACTGGGAGAACTACTATGATTGTGCCCTGGTTCATCCGGATGAGCACCTCAGTAGAGAAAGCCGACAACTGACTGTCATGATAAAGCACGATACTGGTCAACCACTCGATGACTTAGCAGAATCTTCGGGATTCCTCCGCATTAATGAAGGGCCGTTCCCCGGTCATGTATGTACGCACCCCGTATTCGGACGACCGTGGAGGTACCAGGGGCTATCTAGTAGTCCCACCGTCAAACTCCTATGGCTAAGTGAAAGTGTTAAAGCAATATAGTCTGATTGCGTCGTTCGCTGCGCTACCACCTCATTTATGGACCAAGACGTTGGATCAAGTGTGAATACGTGTTTTTTGCGAATACCCCCGCATTCTATGCATGGGGGCTGAAGTCGACGACCGCAAACTTTCAGGTTATATTCATATATACATAAACTGCCGCACAGGAGGCATCATAATACTTTCAGGCAAAAGTATAAACACAACCTTTATAATTCAATAAAATATTGTTTTTACAATGGGAATATATGTCACTAGAACATAATATTCTTCGAGCACTGCGCCTCTATCGAACGAGCGCCTTCAAGGACTTCTTTAAAGTAGTGCTCGGCAGCTACTCGGCCCACGGTCGAACCCTGTATTGCAATAGTGGTGGCCTCCATCTCTGACCAGTATGTCTTGACACGGGCAAGGGCCATCCGCGCACCCTCTATGCAAGCCGACCTCTTCATAGCGTCGATATGCGGCACAACACCAAGGAACTGTTGCACTAGACGAAAATAACTATTCGGCCTTGGCCCTTCCGGCCACACATGATCCACGACAAACCTCATGGCAAGTCCGGACAACCTATGGAGCTCGGCCTACTCGGCCATTCGCTCATTCAACAGTAGCGGACGCGCTGGAGCATGGAACTGTGACTAGAACAGCTTTTCCACTTCACGATCTTTTTGATCCTTGAAGTACTCAGCCGCATCAGCAGCACTTGCTGCCAAATCCACGTATGCGTCTGCAGAACTCCATAGTTGATCAAGAGGGGCATACTTCGGATCTCCGAACATAGTCCGCAACAAAAAGGGCTTCCCAGCCGCGATATCTCTAGCTTGACGCAGCTCCTCCTTCGTCGCTCTGATTTTGGAGCGGGCTTCCTTGGCTGCTACCATGGCCTTCTCCAGGTCCGTCGCCTTCGCTCGGCTTTCTTTTTCAAGAAGCTCGTAACGGTCAGCGACATCTTTCAACATAACGGCCGTCTTGGCTATTCTTTCCTTGCTTTGGCAATGCGCGGCCTGTTCAGCCCTCAGCTCTTCGGCCGCCTTTAGAGCAGCCGCATCGCTATTCCTCGCTTGTTCCTTGGCTCAGGCAAGTTCCGCCTGAAGGGTCTCCATGGTGGCAGCTCCATCTGCAGTCACAACATATTAAAGATACTGGCATCATGCTCCTCTTACTATGTGTTGATCACCGGAGAAATCACATACCCTGTGCCTCGTCAAGCCGCTTGTTAACAAGCACGATGTCGGCATCTGCCGCATCAAGTTGCCGCTTTAGCCGGCAAACTCATCAGTCCGGCTGGCCACCGGACCTTCAACCACCTGCAGATAAAGGCGGCCTGATTATTACCTGGGAGTATGATCCTCTGTTTGCCGCCGTTCTTGACGGCAACCAGAGTCTCAGGGGCTACTATCTGCACAAGGCACACCTAACGTGTGCTGTACTGTCAAAAACATACACTATTTCACGTACCTCAAAGCCTTTCAGCAGACTCATAAAAGCTTCATGCAACCCGCTTTTAGCGGATGAAATCCTTTCAATCACCTTACCCATTAGCGTACGATGCGCTTCTGAGATGGCCGCTTGCTCTAGAAGATCCTTCAGTACGTCCGACCGCACACTGTACAGTTTCAGACTCTTTCTGTTGCTCTCTTTAGGAGCCGAATACTGAGGACTTTGGGTGGCCAAAGGATTACCCTCTGGCCTTGGCGGATCAGGAGAAACCCTCCGCGACAACACTTCAGGGTCGCCCGCCTCATGAGGCGGGGTGGCGGGGGGAGGTGTTTCGCTCTCCATCATCTTCGGAAGAAGATCCCCCGAGGATGAACTTTGTCGAGAAGGGCTACGATCCAAACTACAAGATATAAGCTTCGGTTATTGTCTTCAGAAATAAGGTAGGATATTTTCACTATTAAGTACTTTTTGTTTACTTACAGCTCGCTCGGGGGCTGATCCCCTTGCGGGCACTGTGCGGCAAGAGTACCCTCTGAGGCAGGACCCTCTGGCGAAGATTTCTTCCCCCATTTGGAAACCTTTGTTTTCGGGTCTTCAGAGGTGGTCCTCTTCCTTCCTTGGGGAGACGAAATGTCAGATTCTTCTCCCTGGTTATCCTCCTTCGCGGAGGCGCTAATTCGCCCGGTTTGGACGAATAGTGAGTGAGGCCCGCTCTCAGCCTCTGGATTCCCCCCTTTATCTTCCCTCGAGGGCGCCTGATAAGGCGCCAGCTCGAGCATTCTGGCTAGTACTGGATTTGTTGAACCTTCGGGAAGGGGGGCCGAACACCTGATCATCTTTGCCTTTGTTACCCAGTCCTGGTCAAAGAGCGACTTTTCAGAATGATGTTATGATAAATAAAAAGACAGCATTTCGGCCATGGGATTACTTACTTGGGTATCGGGGCGATTACTGCTCAGACCCACATCCTCGGTGGTGTCCGGACACTCTATTTGGGGTCCGAAGAACAATTTGTACATCTCTTCGAGCGTCCTGCCAAGGAAGTGCTGAATAGTTCGCGGTCCTTCTGGGTTCAATTCCCACATATGGAGGGGTCGACGTTTGCAAGGCTGGACTCGACGAACTAGCATGACTTGCATTACCATGACCAGGCTGACATCTCTCTCAAGGAGATCTCGGATGTAAAACCACTCCCGTTGCCATAAACTGGACACCTCTGGGAAGGAACCCTCTAGCCATGGAGCATCAGCGCTTTTGCTTATTACGGCACCTCCGCACTCTGTGTATCGCCCCTCGATCATCTTCGGCTTCACATTGAAAGTCTTGAGCCACAGGCCAAAGTATGGGGTAATGCGGAGGAAGGCCTCACACACGACGATGAACGACGAGATGTGAAGGAGGGAATCCGGGGCCAGATCATGGAAATCCAGCCCATAATAGAACACGAGCCCCCTAACAAAGGGATCCAGAGCAAGGCCTAGCCCTCGGAGGAAGTGAGAGATGAACACAGCACTCTCGTTGGGTTAGGTAGTGGGGATGACCTGCCCTCGGGCAGGCAGCCTATGCGAGATTTCGGCGGTCAGATACCTGGCCTCTCTCAGCTTCTTGATGTCCTCCTCTGTGACAGAGGAAGGCATCCACCGACCTTGGAGGTTGGATCCGGACATGGTTGAAGGTCCGAAGCGCTTGACCTGAGCCTTGGGTGTTGGAACTCGAGGCGAGGGAAGGATTCGATTGAGCACGAGAGGGAAAAAAGGACAGGCCTTGGCCTCTTTACAAAAAGGATGAATATCAAGCGTCCTCCTCGTGCCCGTTTGGGACTTGCCTAAAATCGAGGAGTCATACCAACGGGCACGATTGGGTTACCCATGTCTGTATTGATGAGAATCCCGTAATAAGGGGGACACGATCTCTGCTTCGACAAGACGTGTCAAGAAAACCGCCTCGCAATATGTGCAATGCTGGTTGAGGAAAACGGTTCGAATAATGACCGGGCCATGGCATGATGTCATGCTGTCAAACGTGTCAGTAGATTAGATATGTGGAAATATTATTCTCTCAACGGTAGTATGTGGAACTTATTTTGCAGAGCCGGACACTATCCGTGTGTTCAAGATCTTCTATGGAGTATTCAGAGGAGGAACCCACCTTCCAATGCCGAAGACGAATCTGCGCGCCGGACTCATCATCATTGAAGCCTGGTTTAGGGGCTACTGAGGGACTCCTGGATTAGGGGGTCTCCTGACAGCCGGACTATATCCTTTGGCCGGACTATTGGACTATGAAGATACAAGATTAAAGACTTCGTCCCATGTCCGGATGGGACTTTCCTTGGAGCGGAAGGCAAGCTTGGCAATACGGATATGTAGATCTCCTCCAACCGACTCTGTGTAACCCTAGCCCCCTCCGGTGTCTATATAAACCGGAGGGTTTAGTCCGTAGGACAACATACAATCATACCATAGGCTAGCTTCTAGGGTTTAGCCTCTACGATCTCGTGGTAGATCAACTCTTGTAATACTCATATCATCAAGATCAATCAAGCAGGACGTAGGGTATTACCTCCATCGAGAGGGCCCGAACCTGGGTAAACATCGTGTCCCCTGCCTCCTGTTACCATCCGCCTTAGACGCACAGTTCGGGACCCCCTACCCGAGATCCGCTGGTTCTTACACTGACAGTTGCCAAGTCAGCGAAGTGTAATACGCGACGGCAGTTGCTGGCGTTGAGGATTCCTTCATCCGTGCAATTATTTCAGAATACTGAGATCGCATCTTCGTCACGACAATCTTTAATCTTGTCTTTGACAAGGAGGAATCTTGCCCAAAAGTGATGGACTGTTTCCTGAGACTGCTATCGTATGCACATGAGATCACGCATATCTGGGTGGGTGGGTGGCTTTAAATTCGAACCCTGACCCAATTTGGGATCCAGAGTTTGAGAAACTTTCGAGCTTGATAGTTGGGGCTCCGGGATATCAACCGATTTTTTAGGTCCACCGTCCGATTCTAGGTTCAGAGGACGGGGCGTGTTGTTCCGCGGACGGGTATCCGGCTCTTCGAGCTTGGAAATCTGAACATAGTTCGTCCTCAATATAGAGGAAGATTTGTTGATTTGCTCCTCTACTACCGCTGTCTGATGGGTGATCGGCAGAGATTTGATTTCTCTCTGATCGGGTTTAAGCCCAATCCGGTCGTAGTCTGTAGCGACCCCCAAGGCGGTGATGCGATCCAGGAGGTCATTTAAAGACGAAAACTCTTTCGGATCAATCCGTGTGGAGTATTCGGGATCAACACGAAGGCGGTTTCCGATGAACCGAGAAGTCATCGTCGGCTTAATGGCCGGAAGGGCGGTCATGATAAAGACGCCCAGCCGGAGGGTTTGGCCTAAGGCCAAGGCTCCTCCGGAGGTGATACTGTCCTTGATAACAAGGCGAGCCATCAATCCTGTCTTTGACGTCATAGGGGAACTCTCAATGAAAGCACCATTGTCGGTGTCAAAACCGGCGGATCTTGGGTAGGGGGTCCCGAACTGTGCGTCTAAGGTTGATGGTAATAGGAGACAGGGGACACAAAGTTTTACCCAGGTTTGGGCCCTCTTGATGGAGGTAATACCCTACGTCTTGCTTGATTGATATTGATGAGTATGGGGGTTACAAGAGTTGATCTACCATGAGATCGTAATGGCTAAAACCCTAGAAGTCTAGCCTGTATGATTATGATTGCCTCTACGGACTAAACCCTCCAGTTTATATGGACACCGGAGGGGCCTAGGGTTGTACAAAGTCGGTTACATAGAAAGGAAATAATACATCGGGCCGCCTAGCTTGCCTTCCACGCAAAGGAGAGTCCCATCCGGACACGGGAGGAAGTCTTCTATCTTGTATCTTCATGGCCCAGTAGTCCGGCCCACGTCACACAGGCTGGACGCCCGAGGACCCCTTAATCCAGGACTCTCTCAGCGGTGGTTGTCTGTTGGCGACGAGGAACCAGATCCGAGGCGGCGAACGACGGTGTAGCGGGAACAGCTCCAGTGCGGTGGACAGTTGCGACAGTGGAGCGGCAGCGTTGAGGCACATGACGGCGTGGTCGAAGTGGTTCTGGTACAGCGCACGTCGGCATTGACGTCATGGAGGTAGCTCTGCCTCGGCGTCAACTGCTAAGTCCTTGAGGGCATTGCGGTTGCGGTTGCATTGGACGACGACGTCGAGGTACCAGCTCCGGCGTGATGGAGGAGGGTGGTGGTGGATTGGGCGCGATGGGCCTGGATGACGGAGGAGGCTGGGGTTTCGCGGCTGGTGGAGAGGGCGTTTTGGTGCCCATGGAGTATGAATGGGGAAACAGAGGGAGGGCGGACTAAGGGTGAACAATGTTTGGGTTTGGGACGCGCTTGTTTGAAATTTGGGGAAATTTAGAAACTTTGCCCCCATCTAAAATTTTGGACATATTGTGGGTTGGGGGTAGGACAGTAATCTCAGGTGTCCCAAATGATGGGCTGGATAGATTTCGGCTGAGCGCATGGGTGTTTATGTGCCCACGGCGTATGAATGCTTCTCGGAGGCAGTTGAGACAGGCGTCTTGGTGAAGTTACAAACCTACCCCGGTTTAGACCTTTGGACATCGAGCCGATATGTTACACGTGCCAAATTCAGAATAGTAATTTCCTACCACCAAACATTAGTCTCGCGCGGTTTTGGGTGACCAGAGGCTTATTTGGCACTTCGTTCAATATTTGGGAGCAGAAGCATTAATGTAACTACGATTATTTTGGAATGGAGGGGGTACATTTGAATATACATTGTACACGAGTATATATTAAAAAATAGGCAACTTACCTCAGTTCATGCATGGTTCCAAAAATAATCTCCTTGGTTGCAAGAAAATAGTTAGACATGCGTATGAATATATAGCATGTTCAAATGCACAACAAAGATTGATGCCCCCTTTTAGATATGATTTACAAATGCCATTATCTTGGGTTCAAATAGATGAATGCACTTCCTATGAATTCGAATCTTTGAAACCCCCTTTATGTTGAATTCAACATGTATTCTATTTCGTAGCTAGCAATTTGTATCCATGTAAGTGACAAATGTATAAAGTGCTTCACACTAACAACATGGAGTGCACTAATTAATGTTTATATATGAATTGTAAAAGCAATGCATTGCCTGTATTTCAAACCGCTCTCACTCTATGGATCGATAATATGAAATAGACACATGCACATGTTAGAATTCAATAGAGTATGGGTGTCTGATAGACCGATTTTCGTTCATACACAAATTGCAAAATTCATGATCTCATCCAAAAATAATAATGCCATTCATATTTTAATTTAATGTGTAGAACCGCCTTTTACACGTAGATGCACTATGCTTCGGCCCATTCTGAAAAACATGCTATACATCTCTCTATCTAACGCATAAGTGCACACACTTTATATATATTGGCATTTCTCTTTCACACATGCTCAAAATCTCTCCCGGGGTGTCGGGGTGTCTCACGCACACTCTTTCTCTGTATCTCTCTCCATCTCTCTCTCTTTCTCTCTCTCTCTTTCTTTCCGACTACTATGTACCACTCTTTTCACTAATCTCAGTTGGAAAACACTATTTCTCTCACATGCATATATACACATGCACGGTCTCTAGTAGCCCTCTATACGCACATATATGTGCCAACGTGTCTCCCGCATGCACATTATCTTTAGGCCTCTCTTGCACACATTGCCCCCCCCACAAACACACATCTCTCTTAGTAGTTGGAAGAAATGATTCCATCTGATAATTCGGTAGGATATCCCTGACTCTTAGGCTGGATGGTAGTACGAGGCAAAGTTTTACCCAAGTTTGCACCCTTGCAATTGAGGAAAAAGCCCACTCTTGGTACTGTATATTAGTGATAGGGGTATGTACAAAGTACACGTGAATACCAAGCATTGTGCATGTGTGTATACTTTCGACCAACTAGCCCCCATGCTTCTATAACAAACTCGGGGCCTAGGGTTACAAATCATATATAGTCGGCTTATCACCAGTGGGGATAGAGTCCTCCACGACTCTGGTAGCTTTCTGTTGTACGCTGAGTCCTCCACATGGGTCTTCGTATAATGCGTCTCGGTCCAACCTATGTGGCGCATGATGGAACCGGCACATGAGTCCTCATGTTGACCCACCACAACTAGAAATGATGTGCCCACCCCAACTAGAAATGATGTGCCCACCACACCACACACGCAATCGGCCACTAAGAAAATAAGCATATACAATAGTACAATGTTATACATGAAAGTTAATTGCATGGTGCATCCAAAAAATTGTTCTGCATTGTGAATGTTTATATTTTCTCCTAAAATATTAGTCACGGGAAAGAGAAACGAAGGGCATATGTGTCCTTGTCTCCACCGCACATATATTTTGTGGTGCTAACCAAGTTGTGGACGGATGGTTAGGAGGATAGTAGTTTCTTGAGCACACGAGGGTTAAAGTTCTGGTGCTCGCATTTATCCTGGGTTAATTTCAGTATTTTTCCGGCGATGTGCGCTCAGTGAGAGGAGACGTTCCACTCAATAAAGCTATATGCACTGAATTTTGAAACGGAGGGAGGAGCATACGTTAGTTGCTAACACTCACGTGGAAGATTTGTGTGTAGGAGGAGTGGCTGCTCTGCTAAATGACATGGCAAAACTGATACTGTTGGATGCCGATCTAATGGTTCTTACGACGTTCGTCAGGAAACGGCTTGTGGTGAACGTTTGTCTGATAATGATTTACTGACACATGCATTGCATTGAAACGTGCCCCCTCTCTCTCACGCACACACACCCTCATGAGTAACGACTCTCCCGAGTCCTCTGCACCCACCGTCTATCTGTAGGTAGACGTCACACACATATGTGCTCTTCACACCCTACCCTTAGAACTTCTAAAAAACAATAGACGTCGCGCACCTTTTAGTTTAGCTCACATGTCACACACTTATACTATTACTCTTATGGCAAACATTCTTTGGGCATAGTATATTGTACTCTCACGAAGTGATGCACACATGCACTAGTTCTGTCACACCCACTCGAGGGTACATGTAGGTGCGTATTTTTTTGAAGCTGGTACAACAAAATCACTCCACTATATATATAAGCAGGAGGCTTAGCGCTTGCTTTACTAGGGTTCCTCTCTTTCACTCTCTCATGCTCTCTAGATCTAAGCAAGACATAGGTGGCCACACTCTCTCTCTGCTCACGGCTGGTCACAAATCCGGCCGAACCACCTCGACCGGGACAGGGGTGTAGGTGCATCGTTCACGCTGTCGTCGGCAGCGAGGGAGGAGACCAAAAGCTGCCCGCGTGTCCCGATCGGCGGCCATGCTGTTCTCTCCGAGAGAGTGCCGACTCGGCAGGGCCTCCGACACCTTCTTCCTCCCTGTGGTATTGTGGCCAAGATGCGGCCTCCCGACGCTGTCTTTGCCACATGCCGACGACCCTCAGGTATATATTCCTTCGAAACCTGCCTTGCTCTACTGCCCCAGCTCCCCACGTGATTGTGTGTGGATCTTTTTATACTTCCGTCGGCTATTCCACAGCCACCTAGACTTTTACTATTATTAGAGGTAATGCTAGTTCATACAGTCGAATCTAAGAGTTGGTTCAAACAGGGAAGAAAGTGGGCAAAGAAAGCATGGTGGATGCCGAAGGGTGGGGGGAAAGAGGGAAAGTAGTAGATACTTAAATCTCACACCGCTAACATTGCTTCATCCCAGTGGAACTGCACAAATTTGATTGCACATTTACTGACCATGTGCTACTCTCATGATAGTAATACTAATGCTATTGTTCTACATGTTAATTTAGTGGCAGTGTTGATGTGATGTGATGCTACTTACTTAAGGGCACTTTCATATTGTCAGTCTAGTGCCAATTATAACACAATAGATGCTGCTGTTAATCATACGCCACTGCAAATATATGTCACTGTTTAAATAACCGTATTTTGTATTTGCGCAAATAGGATGTCTGTCTCCATATCGTTTCTATCTGCGCAATCAAAAGTACACACCTCATTTTTAGTACAACTGCACAAAATGAGATAGCTATTCCTAGCTGCCGTCCTCTAACCACCGGTGTTCCAGGTATTCCTACATTGGTTCTAACTAGGTAGAATGACCAACGCAATCTAAAAGAAGCTGATTCGTACATTTTACTTCCTAATTGCAGTGCACGGACGAGCGAAAACAACTGTATCCTAGTACGGAATGCACTTTGTACAAGTTTATCCATGGACCGAGGACTAGCTCGCACGGCTGCACGGAGGTTTTTGGGACAGGTGCGCGGACAAGAGGCATTGTGGTCTGCTTATTTCTGCAAATAGCGGTGCTTAAGTTTAATGGAATGCACAAGAATTTCACCTTGTCAGGACACTACATTGTTCAGTTCAGCATTCCAGCTGAGAATACAATTATAATTGGTTATTCTGGATTGAGAGAACCTAACCCTGGATGGTGGCAACAAGAAAAACCCAGAGTGAACTTAGGAAATTTAAGCCTTCCCGGAAGCCCTTTGCTCAGAGAAGCCTTGGTTGTTTTTTCCTGATTTGTAAACCTTCTCGCAACTTTGTCTACTCCTGTGAACTAGTATATGTTTGTTATGTTCTATGAATCATTGAGATGTATAAAATTCCTTAACTTATGCTTTTCAAGTTATTTATGAAGCCAAGTTTAATGTGAGTGTTCCACATGAATGCTGGACTAGCGTGTGAACGTTTGGAATTCACATTGTGGCCTCAGTTACTGCATGAACCACTGTAACAAGATACGTAGTTGCTTATATGTCAGACAACAGATTATTGATTGTTAGTTGGTCGATAGCCTAGTGTTGAAGCGAGCTGAGCCAATGTGCCATGTTTCGCACAACTGCGTACACGTGGGGTAGCACCAATGGTGTTTACAAGTACTTATGTATAGGTCGTTGCACATTTCTCGAACGAGTACTCTATTTCATCAAACACACACTGCTCGTATGATAAAACGTGACAACTTATGTCTTACCATGCCATACTCATGAAAAAACTAGTGAGGACACTTTTGTTTCGGCAACAATTACGATGGTTCTCACATGATTCACGGGCACACAAAAGTAGCAGCAGTTCCCATAGACGGATTCAAACAGAGTACTAGCCCAGAGGGCTCGATAAAAAGAAAGGTTCGGATAAGTAGACACAATCCAAACTAGTATTAAACACTAGCTAGGGCAACTATTTCATGCCTCGATCTAATTTCGGCTGGACACAAGAAGGACCATGCCATGAACATCATCAAGGATGTCCGACAGCAGCTTAATCCTGTGAACCTTCATGAAGATAAACTTGTGGCCTTGCCACTCATAAACTTGTTTGTGGAGGCATGCCACATCATCTTCCTGTGTAAGCTCGATTAGAATAGTATGCCTCACAAATGAAGGAGTAGCTTTGAACTTCTTGTGCTTCAGTACACCCTGGACAACACGCCTGGCAACAGTGAGGCTCGAATACAACTCGACATCGGTATAGGCGCAAATGGCTTCCAGGATCCAACAGCCTAAGAACTCTGTTTTCCCAGTGTGTATATTCAGGTCATCCGCCTCATAGTGAGTGACATGTACAACCACACAATCCTTCTCTGCATCAGGGCTCTAATTGAAATAGAAACAAATTTTGTATTACTTTCCTGTATAAGAAACGCAAGTTACTTAAACCACTATGTATAGCATGACATCGAAGATAATAAAATTTTGCATTATTCATCACCACATAATTAGATGAAAAACCACAATTGAGATCAGCAAAGAAGAAAATCACATTGCGCAACTCAGCGGGGGGGGGGGGGGGGGGGGGGGGGCACATCCTCGAAGGGGGAAAACTGCTCCTGCAGTACCACGAGGGTTGTAACCTCAAACAGGGCGTTGACCATCTCAGTAGTGGCTATGAGCGTATCTGGGGTCGGCTCCGTGGCTGCCTCTATCTTCTTGGAGCTCTCTATCTCGTGGGGATCAACCTCCCGCGTCTGCTCCAATATCGGCAAATCTTTGCCTGGTTCTCCTTGGTCCATCATGAAACTGACGAATACTAGGAGACCACCGTAAGGAAAACACAATCACAATGACAATGAAATGAAAAAGAGAGTGAGGATTAGTTACTGCTTTGCAAAAGTTCTTTTTTTTCTCTGAACGTAAATATACCAATATCACGGATCCGCTTACCTTTCCTTCTTTGGGAGAGACGAACAGTGGCAAATGCGAGTGTTAGCTTTCTCGAAGACGGTGAGGGAGAAGGGGATTCAGCAAAGAGTGAAATGATGGTTGAGGGAGTCCTGGATTAAGGGGTCCTCGGGCGTTCGACCTACTGGACATGGGCCGGACTGATGGGCCATGAAGATACAAGACAGAAGACTCTCTCTCGTGTCCGGATGGGACTCACCTTGGCGTGGATGACAAGCCTGGTGTTTGGATATGAAGATTCCTTTCTCTATAACCGACTTTGTACAACCCTATCCCCCTTCTGTGTCTATATAAACCAGAGGGTTTAGTCCGTAGAGGCAATCATAATCATAATCATACAGGCAAGACTTCTAGGGTTTTAGCCAATACGATCTCGTGGTAGATCAACTCTTGTAACCCTCATACTCATCAATATCAATCAAGCAGGACGTAGGGTATTACCTCCATCAAGACGGCCTAAACCTGGGTAAAACTTCGTGTCCCCTATCTCCTATTACCATCAACCTTGGAGGCACAGTTCGGGACCCCTACCCGAGATCCAACGGTTTTGACACCGACATTGGTGCTTTCATTAAGAGTTCCACTGTGTCGTCATCAGAAGGTTCAATGGCTCCATCGATCATCTACAACGATGCTGCCCTAGGGGAGGTTTTTCTCGCCGGCCAGATCTTCGTATTCAGCGACTTCACACTGTGGGACAACTCGCTTGGCCATCTAGAGAAGATCGACAGCTACGCCCCAGGTCACCAGATTAGCTTTGGAAACCTGGATTATGTCGCTGATATCCGAGGAGACTTGATGTTCCAAGGATTCACGCCCTCAATCTCCACTCTGGCCTTAGATCCGGAGCGTATCGCCAGGTCCGAAAACGGGATTTCTAAACCTGCCAGACTAGCTGTGGCCACTAGGCCCAGTATTGGAGAGCCAGAGGAAGCAGTGTCGCCGTCAACCATCACAAAGCCAGACTCTTCCCCGGACACTAGCCCCGAACTCTCGGAGTCAACATCATGTGAGATCGGCTAAGGAATTCCCCTCCCGCCATGCTCCACGGATTCTTTTCTCCCTCGACAAACCTCGACTTTAAGCGAGGCTCTGTACTTGATGCGATCCCTCATGATTACAGAGGAGCAACGTCCGAACTACGCCCAACCTAGACTAGGGGCTGAGAGCGGGGAATTTTACGTCCCACCCACTGCCCACTTCATCGCCATAGTTGAGGACTTAACTGGCATGCTCGATTACGGCTCCGAAGACATGGACGGTATGGACGACGATGCCATAGAGGAACAAGCCGAAAACCCGCCATTTACCGGTCAATGGACGGACACCTCTTCGTATGACGTGTACATGGTGGATACAACCAAGAAGGGCGACAGCAATAATGAGAAAAATCCGGTAGAGGAAGAACCTCCCAAGATACAACCAAAGCGTTGACGGCGCCGCTCTAAATCACGCCGCAACGAAAACAGCAATACCGGCACGACAGACAACAACACTCCGTATGATGCCTAAGACAAAGAAAACCCTGTCGAGCAAAAATCTAAACAAGATGATCGGGAGGATGGGACAGTTAGCCCTGATGAACAGGCTACAAACAAAGACTCGGAGGACAGTAATTACCTTCCACCCTCTGAGGATGAGGTGAACCTCGGTGGCGAAGACTATATCGTGCCTGAGGAACCTCTCGAGCAGGAGCGCTTTAAGAAATGGCTAATAACCACTGCAAGGAGTCTGAAAAATAAACAGCCGGAACTTCAAGCTAATCAAGATCTACTCAATGACAGATGGACTAATGTCCTGGCAGCCGAGGAATATGGCCTCAAGCACCCAACCAAAAGTTATCTGAAGCGCAAATTGCTACCTCAATTCGATGACGAGGCACAGGAGCCCGTACCATCAGCGCATAATGCGGCTGATCGACCACCACGTGGCCAGGACAAAGCGACAACTCAAGCCGAACACCAGCCCGTCCTACCTCACCGTCAAGGCAGAGACACAACAGCTCGGGGATACACATATGACCTGTGGCAGGACTTGAAGAATAAAGCTGGTCTGGCCAGATCGATCTACGGATCGCGGGGGCATGTCCCGATGCGCAACGATGGCCACCAAGCCGAACATGACAAGCACAACCACGTCTGGGCCGAAAGCCACAGACGAACTCTGTCGGATTTCAGGTTCCGGCAGACCCTTGAGGTTCGAACACTGGGGTGCGCGCGGAGATTTCGCTTCCTACCTACCTGCACCCCTCCGCCTCGCTAAGATCTAAGCTATGGAAAGAACAACACAAGAGACACTGGGTTTATACTGGTTCGGGCCACCGTTGTGGTGTAATACCCTACTCCAGTTTGTGGTGTGGTGGATTGCCTCTTGGGCTGATGATGATGAATGATACAAGGAAGAACAGCCTCGCGAGGGTATGTTCTTGGCTGGGGCGATGAACTGCTGGGAGAAGTTCAGCCACCCTTCTCTCTCTTTCTCTGATCGAACTCCTTCTCTTAATCCTTCCCCCAAAAGACCCCCCTCTTCTGTGGGTGGCTGGTCCTATTTATAGAGGCCCTGGTCCTCTTCCCAAATATCGAGAGGGAAGCGAGCCAACAATGGCAGGCTAATTTGAAGGGGGACAACTAGTACTAGCTACCTTGACAAAAGTAGTCTTCACCTGCACAAAGCTCTGGTGGTGACGCCGTCTTGGGCTCCACGATGACCTCCGTCTTGCAGTCTTCCTGGTCTTGGTCTTGTTGGACCGAAATGGCAACCTTTGCCTGATGCCTCGGTACTCCGCGGCTGCGCTTGCCCCCTTTGCACCAAAGGGGAGAGGAGGACACTGCGCGGGCTGGCACCCGCCTGGCGCCCTTGGTCGTCATGGCTTGCGTCACGCGCACCTCGTGAGGTACCCCGCCTTGATCTCTCCGCCTCCTCGCGAGCTAGCCTGGTGAGGCCGTGCCTGAGGAAGCTCCATGTCGTCCGCCCCGCGAGGCTTGGCCCCTCGCAAGGGTCTTGGGTCTGTGTGGATGAAGATGGGCCGTGCTGGGCCCCCCTTTGAGCCATGCCGCAGGCTGCAGGCAGGCAAGTCTGGGGACCCCCGTTCCCAGAACACCGACAGTAGCCCCCGGTCCTAAGGCGTGCAGGGAGGCGGAAGGGCAAGGGCGAAGCGCCGCGGGCCCTAACAGCCTGCGGTCTTGGGCGCCGCGTGGCGGTTGATTGGACGTGGGCGTCTCCACTTCCCCATGGCGCCTCGGCAACTGCACGGATTGGACGAGTCCCTGCATGCAAAGCGGGTCATGATTACCTGCGATCGTGGAGGTCGGCGATTGGCCTTCGCCGGCTATAAGTACGGAATGGCGCGCGCCCTTCCAGTTCATTCCTCCTTGCTTCTCCTTCTTCATGGCCCCGGCGAGGAGGTTCTCGGCCACAGAGAAGGGGAAGGCTCACCGGGTAGAGCCTGCCTCTTCCCCGCCCAAGCACGGTCGAGGGCGCCCTCGCAAGCATCTTGTGGCCTCCACGGCAGCTCCCCGCGGCCGCGGAGACGATTCCCAGCATGGTGACGGTCGGACTGCTGCGGCCGGGGGACGCGCTTTGGTCGCGCGTCCCCCTAGGCCGCGCTTTCGCACTGTAGAGGTGCTGCCGGAGTTCGTCATGTGGTCGGCGGAGCCGTCTAGCACCCGGCTTCCACTTCCTCGCTTCCTCCTCGGCGAGCTTCCGGCCGGTGCCCCGGGCGGCCTCTGGCTCCATGCTGACGGCTGCTGCAGCCGGGCCTCATGGGCTTCACTGGAGGTTTCCGCAGCTGGGAGCCTGGCCTTGGCCCGCGGTTGGAAAACGTTTGCCCGAGGGCGCGGCCGAAGGCGTCGGTGCACCCTGCACTTCAAGTTTGACGGCGATGCCACCCTCTATGTGAGGGTGTTTGGGGAAGATGGTCGCCGCGCGGGGTGCTGCCCTAAGGACGATGATCGTGGCCGGGAACCAAGCTCCGACGATGATGGAGAGGACAGTGCTCGCGTGCCTGGCGGCGCTCAGGGTTCCTCAAGCTTCTCCGGTTCTTCTTCAAGTGGTGACTCTTCTAGCGGTGGCAGCGGTCAGCCTCCACGCGGTCGTATCTGCTTCGGGGGTGGTGGCGTGTCTGCCCGCCGTCGCGCCTCGATGAAGCACGAGAGGGAGTCCGCCTGAGCCCCTGGGGCGGCTCGAGTCCTCCCTGCAGGCCGGTGTGAGGCGGGCTGCGCCTGACTTGTTCTTTCTTTTCCTTTTTCCTACGCAAAAAGACAGTAGTGTGGAGCCCCGAGGGGGCGTGTTTGGGTTATTGCTATTAATCATCATTTGCTTCCATTATCGTGCCTTCCGGCTTCGTGCCCGCGCGTGGGTAGCTCCCGGCCCCAGCCGTGGGGGGCGACCGACCCAGGCCCTCTGTTCGTGTCGCGGTTCCCGTGGGGCGCGGACTGGAGGGGTGATCCTGCAATGGACCCAGGTCGCGAAACCCTTGAATGACTAGGGTAGGAACACTCGTGAGGGCGCTCGGCTGCCCCCTTCCCTCGCGAGGCCTTGCAAAAGAGAAATCGAGGCAGGAGAGCGAAAAGTCGAAGAACCACAAGCCAAAGACGGCAACAACTTCAATAAAACCTCGAATGAGAAGGAACAAGCCAACTGCGGAAAGCAAATGAAAAGCCGCGTCCGGCACCTAATCTAGTCTTCGACGTCTTCTCACCAGCGCGGAGCTAAGTGCTGCCACTGGGCATGGGAGGGAGCCCCAGGGCCTAAGGCCGGCGCTCCTGAGACTCCGGGCATGTACAGCCCCAACTCATTATTACGTGAGAGTGTCACGGGCGGCGAGCTTCACAGGCGTTGGCCTTCTTCACAGGCTCCGGGCCTTTTCCAAAACGCGACAACTTCATAGGCATTCGCCTTCTTCACAGGCTCCGGGCCTTTTCCAAAACGCGACAGCTTCACAGGCATTCGCCTTCTTCACAGGCTCCGGGCCTTTTCCAAAACGCGACAGCTTCACAGGCATTCGCCTTCTTCACAGGCTCCGGGCCTTTTCCAAAACGCGACAGCTTCATAGGCATTCGCCTTCTTCACAGGCTCCGGGCCTTTTCCAAAACGCGACAGCTTCACAGGCATTCTCCTTCTTCACAGGCTCCGGGCCTTTTCCAAAACGCGACAGCTTCACAGGCATTCGCCTTCTTCACAGGTTCTGGCCTTTTTAGGGGTAGAACCTCCGGAGGTGCTGGATGTTCCATGCATTCTGGACTGGCGCCCCCTCCTGAGTCTCCAAGCACGTGGAGCCGGGCCTGGAAACATGAACAACTTTGAACGGGCCCTCCCACATGGGAGAGATCTTGTGCAGCCCCTCCCTGGAGAGAACCCGCCTGAGCACGAGGTCTCCTACCTCGAGAGTTCTGGGGCGGATGTTGCGGCAGTGATATCACCGCAGTGCTTGTTGGTACCTCGCCGCTCGCAGCGCGGCTTCTCGGCGACGTTCCTCCCCCAGCAGGAGGTCCATCCCCCGCATGGCGTCCTACTGCGCCTCGTCGAACGCCAGGACCCACGCGGAGCGATGTCTGACCTCGTGAGGGAGGACCGCTTCGGCTCCGTAGACCAGGAAGAACGGGGTCTCTCCAGTCGGCTTGGTCGCGGTTGTGCGGATGGACCACAACACGGACTGAAGCTCGTCGTACCAACCTCTGCCGCAGGCCTCCAGCTTCTTCTTGAACGACCTGGTCTTGAGGCCCCTAAGGACCTCCGCGTTGGCTCGCTCGGCCTGGCCGTTGCTTCGGGGGTGCGCCACCGAAGCGTAGCATATCTGCGTTCCAAGGTTAGCACAGTATGTTTTGAAGAGGTTACTGGTGAACTGCGAATCGTTGTCCGTGATGATGCGGTTCGGCACCCCGAACCGGCTCACGATGCCCTTGATGAACTTGACCGCAGAGCCCGCGGGAATGGTGCAGACAGCCTCTACTTCAGCCCACTTGGTGAACTTGTTCACGGCGATGTAGAGGTAGCGGTAGCCCCCTGGCGCCCGAGGAAACGGGCCCAAGATGTCCAGCCAACAGACTGCGAATGGCCACGAAAGGGGTATAGTCTGCAGGCCTCCTGCTGGCTGATGGATCTGCTTGGCGTGGAACTGGCAGGCCTCACAAGCATTCACTAGTTCGACGGCGTCATTGAGCGTGATGGGCCAATAAAACCCACTGCGGAACGCCTTGCCGACGAGGGTTCGTGATGATGAATGATGCCCACAGTCTCCGCCGTGTATATCTTCCAGCAGTTCCTTCCCTTGCTCCCTGGAGATGCAGCGCAGGGATACATCGTTTGGTCGCTTCCGGTAGAGCTCTCCATCCTTGATGCAGTATGCCGTGGCCTGGCATGCCACTCGCTCCGCTTCCTCCTCCTTCTCCGGCAGGGTCCCTTGTGTTAAGTAACTCCGGAGCTCCGTGATCCAACATCCCTCCTGAGGTTCCATCGTCAGGAGCATGCGTGCTCCTGAGGCTGGGCCACAGGCCGGGGCTCCTGAGGCAGGTGGCTGGGGGAGCTCCTCCCGGGGCTGAGCCCTGTTTGATAATGACGGTAGGGCTGAGGGATTGAAGAGCCGCTCCTCGAAAATGCCAGGCTCCTGAGGTAGCCGCCTGGATGCCCGTTTGGCGATGTCGTCGGCCTCCTGATTGGTGCCACGGGGCACATGCTGCAACTCCAACCCCCAGAACTGCTTCTCCATCCTGCGGACCTCCGCAAGGTAGGCCTCCATGTGCTCATCCTTCGGCTCTTACACCTTGTTGGAGAAAATTTACAAGGAGCTGTGAATCGCCCTTGATGGTGAAGCGTTTCACCCCCACGGCAGCTGCGGCCTTCAAGCCCGCTATTAATCCTTCATACTCCGCTATGTTGTTGGAGACCTTTTCACCTTGATGGTGAACGTAGTAGAGCTTGTCCTGAGTGTGCGATATAAGCACCGCCCCAGCCCCAGCGCCATGCCTGGAGAACGCTACATCGAAGTACATGACCCAGCCTTCTGGCGCCTCGCTTCCCGTGGAGAGGGACCGATCCTCGTCGGCCTTGAGGCCTAGTGCCTCCGTCCATTCTGCCACAAAATCCGCCAACGCTGCTCCCTTGATGACTTTGGTCGTGCTGAATTCGAGCTGAAACGCTTGGAGTTATATGTTCCACTCAGCGACCCTTCCAGCTGAGTTAGGGCTCTTGAGCACTCTCTCCAGGGGGTATGACGAGACGACCTTGATGGGGTGACCCTGAAAATAGTGCCGCAGTTTGCGCGAGGCCACCAGTAGCGCGAGGAGGAGTTTCTGAGGCATGGGGTACCGTGCCCTCGCATCCCGCAACACCGTGCTGACGAAGTACACCGGGTGCTCTACGACGTTGGGTGCATCAGAATAGGCGGCTCCCTTCGGAGACCACGGCGCCTCTTGAGGCGATGAGGCCTTCCGAGGCTGGCCATCTAGGGGAGGGGCCTCTTCCGCCTCCGATGCACTCCTCTGCGGCGGCTGATCCTCCTCAGCCGTGGTGGCGGTTTCTGTGGGTCTTCCTTGTTCCTGCTTTGCCTTGTTCCGGGCTGCTGTTGCGGTTTTGATTCGACGCTCCTCTCTAACCACCACCAGGGCTGCTCTGGCGGAGTACGGAGTGGCGGCGAGGTAAAGCACCAGGGGCTCTTGAGGGTGCGGAGCCACCATGACCGGTGGGCTGGTCAGGTATCTCTTGAGATCTTGGAACGCCTTGTTGGCCTCTTCAGTCCACTCAAAGGGCCCCTTTTTCTTCATTAGCTGGAAGAAGGGCAGCGCTCATTCCCCCAACTTGGAGATGAAGCGCCCTAGCGCGGTCACGCGCCCAGTGAGCTTCTGCATTTCTCTGAGGGTCTTCGGAGGGCTCATGTCTTCCACTACCTTGACCTTTTCCGGGTTAGCCTCGATGCCTCGGTGGGACACGAGGAAACCCAAGAGCTTGCCCGAGGGGACTCCGAACACACACTTCTCTGGGTTGAGCCATAGGTTCACTGCGTTGAGGCTCGTGAAGGTTTCCTCCAGGTCTTGTATCAGGGTCCTGGCCTCCCGAGACTTTACCACAATGTCATCGACGTAAGCTTCAACATTCTTCCCGAGCTGCGGGCCCAAGGTGATGTGCATCAACCGCTGAAAGGTCGCCCCAGTGTTACGCAGCCCGAACGGCATGCACGTGTAGCAGTACACCCTACACGGGGTTAGGAAGGCTGTCTTTTCGACGTCTTCTACCGCCATCTTGATCTGGTGATACCCAGAAAAGGCATCCAAGAAGCATAGCAGGTCGCATTCCGCGGTGGAATCGACGATCTGGTCGATGCGGGAAGCGGGAATGGATCTTGCGGGCATGCTTTGTTGAGGTTGGTGAAGTCGACACACATGCCCTCCTTCCCTCCCTTCTTTGGCACAACGACAGGGTTGGCCAACCAATCCGGGTATCGGACCTCGCGAATGACCCCAGCGGCTTCTAATTTGCGGGTCTCTTGGACGATGAAGGCTTGCTTTTCTGTGGACTGCCGCCTAGCCTTCTGCTTCACAGGGCGCACGTTGGGGCACACGTTGAGGTGATGCTCGATTACTCTCCTAGGGATCCCTGCCAACTAGTCAGGCTCCCAAGCGAATACCTTTTTGTTTGCGTGCAGGAACCCGACCAGGGCCTCCTCCTGCTCGGGTTCGAGGTTGGCGCCTATGGTGAAAGTGGCGTTGGTGGACCCGTCCTCATCGACGGGTATCTGCTTGGTTTCTGCCTTGTCCTGGGTGAACAACTGTTTCTTCTTGGAGGGTGCAGCCCCCTTGGGCTCGGGGGTCTCCAGGTCGGTGGGCCGCACGGACGCCGCCGTCTTGAAGGCGAGCTTGAGCACCCGCAGCGCGTCTCTGGTGTCCCCGTGCACGGTGAGGACACCGCTGCTCCTGGGCATCTTTATGAGGTTGTACGCCGGGTGCGTCGTGGCCATGAATTGGGCCAGTGCTAGGTAGCCGAGGATGGCGTTGTAGGGGAGGCCGATGGGGGCGATGTCGAAGTCGACCAGCTCCGTGCGGAAGTTGTTGTAGGTGCCGAAGGTTACTGGGAGCCGGATCTGTCCCAAGGAGCTGGATGATCCGCCCCCAACGCCTAAGAAGGGCTGGCTGGGTTGCAACCGTTCCAGGGGTATGTAGAGGAGGTCGAAGGCCTCGACCGAGAGCACGCTGAGGCCCGCACCGCCGCCGATGAGAGTTCTGGTGATGGCCACCTGGCAGATGGTGGGGGTGCACAGCATGGGGAGCACACCCGAGCAGGCCGAGTTGGGGGGTGGTCCTCCGAGCTAAAGGTCAGGCCGGCCTTGGGCGCCGCCCGGTCCGGGAGAGCCCCATGTCGCGTGGAAGCGGCGCTGACCCGGCGGATGAACGGCTTGACGTGGTGACTTGTAGGCGGCACCTGCGAGCCGCCCAGAAGGGCCGCGACGACCGGGGGTGTTAGTGTAGCGCGATGGGCGGGGAAGAGGCCGCGGGGCTCTTCCCAAGAGGCCACGGAGGCTGCCGGCGGGTGGAGCAGCCATGTGCGCGGAGCGCAGGTGGGGGCCATGGGGAGCCAGTCGACCATGACCCTATTGTCACCTCCAGCTTCGAGGAGGGCCTCCTCGCTCGCCGGCAAGAAGGCCAGCGGATCTGTCGCACCGCCGTAGCGCGGCGGCGTCGTTGGCTTGAACTTGTCCGGCCACCGTACCCGTTGCAGGGATGGGGACAGGGCTCGGAGCCCCCTAGCCCCCGTGCTGGCGACGGCGGCCGGACCGGGCGACGCGCTGCTCATCGCGAGGCAGGTCGTGGCGGTGGCGGAAGAGAAAACTCCGGTGCACCCCTACCTGGTGCGCCAAATGTCGGATTTCGGGTTCCGGCAGACCCTTGAGGTTCGAACGCTGGGGTGCGCGCGGATATTTTGCTTCCTACCTACCTGCACCCCTCCGCCTCGCTAAGATCTAAGCTATGTTAAGAACAACACAAGAGACACTGGGTTTATACTGGTTCGGGCCACCGTTGTGGTGTAATACCCTACTCCAGTTTGTGGTGTGGTGGATTGCCTCTTGGGCTGATGATGATGAATGATACAAGGAAGAACAGCCTCGCGAGGGTCTGTTCTTGGCTAGGGCGATGAACTGCTGGGAGGAGTTCAACCACTCTTCTCTCTCTCTCTCTCTGATCGAACTCCTTCTCTTAATCCTTCCCCCAAAAGACCCCCCTCTTCTGTGGGTGGCTGGTCCTATTTATAGAGGCTCTGGTCCTCTTCCCAAATATTGAGCGGGAAGGGAGCCAACAATGGCGGGCTAATTTTAAGGGGGACAGCTAGTACTAGCTACCCTGACAAAAGTAGTCTTCGCCTGGACAAAGCTTTGGTGGTGACGCCGTCTTGGGCTCCACGATGACCTCCGTCTTGCAGTCTTCCTGGTCTGGGTCTTGTTGCACCGAAATGGCAACCTTTGCCTGATGCCTCAGTACTCCACGGCTGCGCTTGCCCCCTTTGCACCAAAGGGGAGAGGAGGACACAGCGCGGGCTGGCACCCTCCTGGCGCCCTTGGTCGTCATGGCTTGCGTCACGGGCACCTCGTGAGGTACCCCGCCTTGATCTCTCCGCCTCCTCGCGAGCCAGCCTGGTGAGGCCGTTCCTGAGGAAGCTCCGTGTCGTCCGCCCTGCGAGGCTTGGCCCCTTGCGAGGGTCTTGGGTCTGTGTTGATGAAGATGGGCCGTGCTGGGCCCCCCTTTGTGCCACGCCGCAGGCCGCAGGCAGGCAAGTCTGGGGACACCTGTTCCCAGAACGCCGACAAACTCCATCCGAACTATGTCGCGATCTGGCCCGATATAGAGGCGCCGCACACCCCCTTTGCTTCAGTGATGAAGTAATGGAACATGAATTCCCAGAAGGGTTCAAACCCGTGAATATCGAATCATATGATGGAACAACAGATCCCGCGGTATGGTTTGAAGACTTTATTCTCCACATTCATATGGCCAGCGGAGATGAACTTCATGCCATCAAATACCTCCCCCTAAAACTCACGGGACCGTCCCGACACTGGCTGAACAGCCTGCCTGAAAATTCTATTGGCAGCTAGGAAGACCTAGAAGACGCCTTCCGTGAAAACTTCCAAGGCACATACATCATACCTCCAGATGCCGATGACTTAAGTCACATAGTTCAACAACCCGGAGAGTCAGCTAGGAAATTCTGGACCATGTTCTTAACTAAAAAGAACCAAATTGTCGAATGCCCGCGGCCTTTAAGCATAGCATCCATGACAAATGGCTCACCCGACACCTCGTCCAAGAAAAGCCGAAGTCCATGGCAGCCCTCACGACACTCATGACCCGCTTTTGCGTGGGCGAAGATAGCTGCCTAGCCCTTAGCAATAACAATACAAGCGAACCTGGCACCTCTGAAGCCAGAAATAGCAATGGCAAGCCCCAACGGAACAGACCCAAGTGTCGAAACAACGATAACAACACTGATGACATGGCAGTCAACGCCGGATTTAGTGGCTCGAAGTCTGTTCAGCGGAAGAAACCATATAAACGGAACAATTCTGGCCCTTTCAGTCTGGACCACAAACTCGACCGTCCATGTCAGAGCCATGACACCCCTGATAAACCACACAATCATACCTACCGGAGTTGTTGGGTCTTTAAACAAGCCGGCCAGCTAAAGGCCGAAGACAAGGAGAAGGGGTCGCAAAGTGAGAATGTCGACAAGGAGCCCTGTCCGCCGAACACAGGGGGACAAAAGAAGTTTCCCCCTCAGTTCAAAACGGTGAACATGATATATGGTACCCATATCCCCAAGAGGGAGCGCAAGCACGCGCTCAGGGACGTCTATGCGACAGAGCCAGTCGCCCAAAAATTCAACCCATGGTCGTCCTGCCCGATTGTCGGGGGTTTGGTGCGCATATGCCAACGGATGGCTTATCATGGTGGGGGCGAGTAGAACGTCGCCGGTGCCTAGAAACGGGATGAGGTGAAGACATGCACGCCGGCAAATCTTACCCAGCTTCGGGGCTCTCTGGGGAGATAATACCCCTACTGCTGCTCTGCGGGCTCTCCGCATGATCTCTATGGCAAAGTGTTTACACGGTTGCTCCTTGAGCTATTTTCTGGCGGTAGGAGAGGGCAAGGCTAGCTCTCCCCTTCTATATGATCTGGTCTAGAGCTAATGGGTTCCAACCCTTTGCATGGGTGCCCTGGGGGCTTTATATAGGCCTACCCCCCAGGGGTACAATGGTAATCCGGCTGGACGCGGTCCCAGTCGTCAGTGCCTCTGGCCTCTGTCTTCTCTGCCGACCACTGGGGCCCGCCGGCTGGCGGGCCCCGCCGACTGGCCTGGTACGGAGCCGACAGGCCGCGTCCACCGTGGGAGAGTCTTGCCGGCTGCTGATTACTGTAGCCGTGCTTCTGATGATGCGGGCTTGATCATGAGGTCGTGGCAACAGCCTCGCCGCCTAGTGGGCGATCACTGTTCCCACTCCCCATCACGTCTTGATTAATGGCGCGTGGGCCCCAAGGGAGGGCTCGGCCGACTCCCCCGGGCCGACTCCCGATCAGGTCCGACTGGTGGTTCTCCTGCCGTCCCCCGAGGTCTCACTGACTGGTGGGGCCTTCTGACTCCAGGCCGTACAAACAAGCCGTCGTCGGTGCAGGATTCGTCCCCGTGGCACTGATGTCAGGGCCGGCATGGCAACAGTGCCACGCCGCGCGGAGATCTTCCGGGGTACGGCGTGCTGTGGCCATGCCTGCCCTTGGTGAGGGGCGGGGGTGGGCTTCGCTGCAGCCACGCCCCTGCCTCGTCCCCTTTGATGAGGTCATGGGGTTTGTTGGAGTCGTAGGCCGACTCCCCAAAGCCGACTTCTCTGGAAGTCGTCCCTGGGACTCGGCCGTGAGCAGGCAGTCGGCCGCCCTGCCATCGATTCCTCAGGAGGCGGCTCTTTGTCCTGGGGTCTTGAGGCGCGCAGCCTGCCCCGATGTCTTGAAAGGTTCTGGGCCTCGGGTTGGCCTACCCGTGGCCCATTACTCTGACAGTAGTCCCCGAAGCTGGTGAGGCGCCGCGGACGATCGGCCGAGAAACCTCACCAGTTTCTCTTTTTGGGTGCTCAACACATGGTCTTTAATTGACTTCTGCCGGGCTGACTAGAAGGAGTCAGACTTGCTCAACTCGGACTCACTCAATTCCGGCTCGCTCAGTATTTCGAGCATCGCGGCGGGGTTTAAGTGGCGTGCTAGCTAAGTCTCCAGGCCGCCGACCGTTCTAGGCCTGTCACGTGAGGGCACGTGGCTAGGCCGTCCTGCCAGCCTACGCGCGCGACGGGACAGGCCCATCGGCGGGGCCCGCCACTACCGCGCCTCGGCGCCCGAGTGGATCCGCTTCGGCCCCGGTGGACGGTTGGGATTCCCGTGGAGTTACTGCGCGCAGTAACTTTATCGTGGATCATGGGGGTCGTGGGGTCGTGGGCACAGTAAATCCCCACGTCCGCCCCCTCGGCTTCGCAGCCCACGAGGCTATAAGTAGGGGGAAGAGGGGGCACGCGCGCCCCTCCTTCCCATTACTCCTCGTTCTCTTCCTTCTTGCTGCTCCTCGCTCTCGTCCTTCCTCTTCTCTTCTTCGCTCCGCCGCGCGCCCAGGCTCCGGCGAACGCTGCGGTGACAGCTCTCGATGAGTTTCTCCTCCGCCGCCGCGCCTCCCCCAATGCACTCCGGCACCTGGGACGGCTCTGAAGTTCATGAAGACCACATCGAGTTCCTCCGTCGGACTCGTCGGCTCCCCGGCGAGGATCGTGTGCAGGTGCGTCTTGCGCCGAAGGGGGAGATTTCCCCCGCGCCGCAGGGCGAGCGGGTCATCTTCCGCTTGCACTGCCTGCGCGGGTTGGGGCTGCTGGCGAGCAGTTTCTTCCGGTCCTTCCTGGAGTTCTACGGCCTCCAGCCGCACCACCTCACCCCCAACGCAGTTGTGCTGTTGTCCGCCTTCGTGGCCATGCCGGAAGGCTTCCTCGGAGTCCTCCCCACCCTCGAGCTCTAGGGGGAGTTTTTCTTCTCCAAGATCGGCACCCAGGCGGCGGGCGTGCCGGCTCAGTGCAGCGCTTTCATCATCGTGCGAAGGTCGGGGGCCGACAATCCCTTCCCCTCCACCTCGCTGATCAAGTCGGTGAAGATGTGGCAGAGATCCTACTTCTACGTTAAGAACGCCTCCGCGAGGGGGGACTGGGTCAACCTGCTGGCTTTCGAAGCTAGCTCGCCGGCTGGGCGACTGCCCAACTGGTCGTACCGGGCCAAGTCGCTGATGCCTGCGGGAGCCGGCGCCATCACGCGACTCCGAGTGCTGACGCAGTCGGAGGGTCTGACTGGTCCGGACCTGCTGGCCGCCTTCGTTTCACGCCGAGTTCTCCCACTCCAAGGCCGCCCTCATATGATATGCCAGATGAGCGGGCACCGCGACCCGAGTCGGATGTGCACCAAGGACATGCCTCACGAAGAGGTGGCCTTCATGGTGAACTACCTCTCGGACAGCAGGCTCCTGGAGGACTGGCGGTTCGGCAAGGAGCCATACTCCTGCGCCAACCCCCCGCCCGTGGTGAGTCGCCTTTCTTTTGTTTCTTTGGATTGTCTTCTTCTTGCCGAGTTTTGTTTTGACCAGTCGACTTTGTTAAGAATCCCCTCCTCCACCCATCAGCCGGCACCTCGGGGCTGGCCCGCGAGTTCCTCGCTGACCGGGCGGAGAGCGACGTCGACGACCCCAATCTGGGGGCGGCGGCTATGGAAGATGATGCCGAGGGAGGAGGAGGAACAGCAGGCGACTTCAGGCCCTCGACCACTTTCGCCGACTGGCCTGACGACGACGCCGAGGGAGAAGTCGCCCCTCGCCATCGGCCAGGATCCAGCCAGCTTGGCGCGGGCTCTTCTGTCACGCCGGGCGCTCCAGGCGGCGGAAAGAAGCGCAGGGCCGTGCCGACCTTGTTCGGCAGTTGGACGAAGAAGCCCAAGGGTTCGGCTGCGGTGACCCGGCGGGATGAGGAGGCCGCGAAGGCCATCCGCTTCCGTAAGGAAGTGAAGAAGCCTCCATTGGTCTCCGCATAAGTATTCTGTCTTCAAAGTTTTATTCTTTCTTTGTGACTTTGTCTAAGTCTCTGCTTGCCCTTCTTGCTTTAGGGCTCCCGTCTCTCTTGAGAGGGTCACCGCCGCCTCCGTCATGGGGTCAGCGGAGACGTCCGCCACCACTCGGTGGATTGACCCTGCTGCTGACCTCCGGGAGGCGACGGAGCGGAATGCGCAGGAGAAGCGCAACGAAGAAGAGGCCCTCCGCCTGGAGAAGGCGGAGGCCGACAGGGCGGAGGCCTCTGCCAAGAAAAAACTGGCGGAGGCCGAAGCCGCCACCGTGGCGAAGCGGCAGGCTGAGGAAGTCGCACGCCGCCAGTCGGCGGTGCTCGTTACCCCGTTGAACTCTGCGCCGCCACCTCCGGAGTTCACGGGACAGACTGAGGAAGCCGGCAGGGAGAACCCCGTCGTGGAGGGGGAGGGCGGCGACCCCTCTACGCCGGATGTGAACGTTCCGTCGCCGTCTGAAGGTGCGCAGGGCGAGCAGCCGGCGGGCCCTCCGGTGTCGCCGACCGAAGACGAGGCCGTGGCGAGGCTACTCCTTCAAGTCGGCTCGCCAACGCGCCGCCGTCTGGAGAAGGCGACTTCGGCACCCTGCCCCCTGGAAGCCGGCGCCGCCAGCTCGGCGGTCCCAGACGCCGAGGCGACGAGCGCCGCACCCATTGGGTGGGTGCGAGGAGGTGTCACAGGGCCGCTGAACCAGGCGCTTCTGGACATCCAGGCGAAGCTTCGTGCCGAGGGCGACACTCTCCAGAATTGCACCAAGGCGTACCTGGCGTCACGGGCAGCCGTCCGGGTATGTTTTTCCTTTTGGCCTTTGTTTTTCTTGTTCCTCTCTGTGGGGGCGCGCTAGCGCACCCACTGGGTGTAGTCCCTGAGTTTCGGGCTGGCTGCTGAGCAGGCAGCCCAGAACTCCAATTGATGAACTTTGGGTGTTAACTTTTTGTCTGAAACGTTCGTCACATGATTACCACAACCTCCGGGTCACTGCCTTCAACTGTAACATCGAAGAGCTGGGCAAGCGGACCGCCGATCTGTTGGAGAGCCGGAGTAAGTCCTTTTCCTTCTTCACGGGGGCGCGCTAGCGCACCCACGGGCTGTAGTCCCCGAGATTCGGGCCGACTGCTAAGCAGTTGGGTCGGATCTCCCCGACGACCTTCTTTACTGATGACTTGACGCCTTATTTCTTTCTTCTTCTCAGGGGCCAACGCTGCTCTTCAACAGCAGCTGAGCGACGCCAACTCCGCTTTGCGCGCCAAAGAGGAGGAGTGCAGGAAGCTCACCACGGAGCGCGATCCGCTGGCCACTCAATTGGCAGAGCAGAAGGAGCTGCTTGTGAAGACGCAGAGGGAGGCGGAGGAGACGGAAACCACCCTCCTGGCCGAGTTCGCAAGCGATCGCTCCTCCTGGTCTGACAAGGAGGCGCTACTGTCCTCCGGCTTCCACGAGATTGAAGACATCATTGATGGTGAGTTTCTTTATTTTCTTTCTTCGAGATGCCGACTTAAGTCGTGCCGACTCCTGGTTTTTGACTTGCTTCTTCGTTTCTTCGCGTCTTTGCAGACTTCTTCCCTGGGCAGTCGCAGGCCGCCATCCAAGCCATCGAGGCTGATCGTGAACGTCGGAGGGCGGAGGGCGCAGAGATTGCCACCGATGCCCCCCGAACTCTTGACGAGCACATCCTGAGCATCAAGGCTCGCCTTCGGCCGACTCACCGGATGCTGCGCCGGCTTCAGCGTGTCGGTGCCCAGGCGATTGCCGCCCTGTGGCCGGATATGCAGGCTCTACGCACCCCTAGCCTAACGGCCAACTGGCTGGAGGTCGCGGTTGGTCGTCTTGAGGCCTGGAAGGGCTCTTCGGCCTGAGATGGAGCGCGCCGGGCCTTGGAGTTCGTCAAGGCATGGTATCCGGGGCTGGACCTAGACCGGCTGGCCACGCTTCGGTCGGAGGCCCAACCGAAGCTGGCGGCCGCGGAAGACGCCCTCGTCAAGCATGCTGCAGCGACCGCCGAGTACACCGACACCAGCATCTTCGTCCCCGAGCGGTCTGAAGACGGCGAGGAGGTACCGCCGGAGTGGTTTGGAATGAACCCAGACTACGGCGAGGACTCGGCGGAGGTGATTGGCTCCAGCGTTGAGGAAGAGGGCGAGGCGGAGGACGGAGGCGAGGCGGAGGCACCAGAAGATGGAGCAGACGGCCAGCCTCAGCTCGACCGTGCCTCAAGCAACGAGCCGCGTGCGACCGACCCGACTGCCGCCAGAGGCGATCGAGCCGAGACTAGCCAGCCGGCCGCCCCGACGCCTGGCGCTGGCGCTTCCTCCGACCCTCCGAGTCCGTCTGCTGCTTCCTAAGCTACCGCTGTATCTTTGTTTTGTCTGCTTCAGTAGTCTTTGAAAAACTTGTTAATTCGCACAATTCCACCCGCGGGGTGTATTTTGAACCTCTACTCGAAAATTTGGCCAAGGGCCTATGTTATGTAAATATATTTATCTGAGTTCTATCTTTTCTTGCTCATTGCTCTTTTGGCTTTTTTCCTTTGCCGTTTTCTCTTAGTTGTCTGCCTTGCCAATCGGACAGCCGCTCTGCGGACTGTTGCTGGATCAAGTGCTTGGCTACTTTGGGAAAGCAAGTACTTGGCCGTTTTAAGAGTTTTTGAGTAAGTTGGATAGAAGACGGCAATCCGACTATCCAAGAGTCAGTTTGTGAGAAAGGCTGGAAGCCGTCTTGAGCTATGTTCTATGATTTGAGTCCTTAACCATTTTTTCATGCGAACACCCATTCTACCTTACCTCTGCCCACCGTACAGTCGCTCTGCGAGCTACGGCTTCTGACAGAAGATGGTTTAGGTGTTACACACTACTTGTCCGGCTGCAGGAAGCATTTCATAGTGCAAGGCGGCAAGTCCCCGGGCCGACTTGTCGAGCCCGGTGCCAAGCGGCATGACAAAGAGTATCATACTTGTAGGCATAATTTTTATCATACAGACAAAAGAGGGCCGTCCCCGAGCTCGTCTCGGGGGGCCCGAAGTCTTGGTACTTTAATACAAAAGGTAGCGTGGTACATACTGCATCAACTGTAAAATCTTCGGAGGAGATTTGCATTCCATGGCCGCTCTGTCTCCTTGCTGGAGTCATCCCTCTTGCGTGCTCGGGACTTCTGAGCGTCGATCAGGTAGTAGGAATCGTTGCCCAGTACTTTGCTGATGATGAAAGGGCCTTCCCAAGGCGCCGACAGCTTGTGCTGGCCGGCTGTTCGCTGGATCAGCCGGAGCACAAGGTCGCCTTCTTGGAAAGATCTTGCCTGACCTTCCTGTTGTGGTATCGGTGCAGGCTTTGCTGGTAGATGCTGGACCGGCTGAGTGCCAACAGCCGGCCATCTTCCAACAGATCGACGCCGTCTTGTCGTGCTTCTTCAGCTTCCTCCTCAGTGTACATGGTGACTCGTGGGGAGTTGAACTCTATGTCCGTTGGGATGACGTCTTCGGTACCGTAGACGAGGAAGAAGGGCGTGAAGCCGGTTGACTTGTTTGGAGTCGTGCGCAGACTCCAGAGGACGGCTGGTAGCTCGTTGAGCCAGCAGTCGGCCGAGCGCTCCAGAGGCTCGATAATCCGAGGCTTGATGCCGAACAGGATGAGGCCGTTTGCTCGCTCCACTTGGCCGTTTGACTGCGGATGGGCGATGGACGCTAGGTCCAGTCGGATTCCCTGTGTTACGCAGAAACGGGCCAAGGCGCCTTTGGCGAAATTTGTGTCGTTGTCGGTGATGATGCTGTGTGGTATGCCATACCGAATTGTGATGTCGGAGATGAACGTTACGGCAGTCGGACCGTTCAGCTTCTTGATTGGCTTTGCTTCTATCCACTTGGTGAACTTGTACACTACGACAAGTAAGTGAGTTAAACCACCTTGTGCTGTTTTGAATGGTCCCACCATGTCTAGACCCCAAACTGCGAAAGGCCAGGCAATGGGGATGGTCTTGAGTGCAGAAGCTGGCTGGTGCGGCTTGGAGCTGAACTTCTGACACCCTTTGTATTTTTGGACCAACTCCTTGGCCTCTTCCAAGGCAGTTGGCCAAAAGAAACCATGTCGAAAGACTTTGGCGACGAGTGCTCTTGAACCCGCATGGTGGCCGCACTCGCCTTGTTGGATGTCTTTGAGAATCACTTGGCCTTGCTCTGGCTCTACGCAGCGCTGGTAGACACCAGTGACGCTGCGCCTGACCAGCTCTCTGTTGACTATGGTGTAGGTTGCCGCCCGGCGTTGTATTTCCCGAGCTGAAGTTTCATTAGTCGGCAGCTCTTTGTTCACCAGGAATTTGAGGATGGGCTGGGCCCATGAGGGTGCTGCTATTTCTTTGACTGCTAGAACTGTGACTTGGACGAGGGCGGTTGGGCTGGGAGGCGGCGGGTTGGAGTCAACAACCGCTTGCTGGGTTGATGATGTCCCCAGGCCGACTGGCGCGGTCCTTGGGCCGAGTTCTGGAGTCTTCAAGTCCTCCACTGTAGTCTCCGGGCAAGGATTGGCTGTGGCAGTTTTGGGGTCTTCCGCCAAAATCCTCGTTCCGACTGTCGGAGCTCTGGAGTCGGATCCGACGTCTTCGGGAGGAGCCGGCACAAAAATGGAGTCTGATTCTGGTGAAGGCTTGACAGATGGCTTAAGGAGGCGTTGAAGGGCGACACCAGATGGTATTGCTTGGTGGGTAGAGCCGATTCGTGCCAATGCATCTGCTTGGTCGTTGTCATTTCTCGGCACATGGAGGAACTCGCACCCTTCGAAATACCCGCTGAGTTGCTGCACGAGGAAACGGTAGCTCGCCATGTTTGCATCCTTCGCGTCCCAGTCGCCAGATGATTGCTGGACCACTAAGTCTGAGTCGCCATAACACAAGATCCGGCGGATGCCAAGCTCTTTGGCAAGCCGGAGCCCGTGAATGAGCGCCTTGTACTCCGCGACGTTATTGGAGGCGGCAAAGTGGATTTGCAGCGCATATTTGAGCTTGTCGCCTTTGGGAGAGGTGAGGATGACGCCGGCTCCCAAGCAAGTGCGCATCTTGGAGCCGTCGAAATGCATCCGCCAATGGGTGGAATCAGGTGCTGGAGGTAGGTACTGGGTCTCGGCCCAGTCGACGAGGAAGTCGGCCAGTGCTTGTGACTTGATAGCGGTGCAGGGCTGGTAGTGGACGGTGTAAGGAGCCAGCTCTATGGCCCACTTGGCCACTCGACCAGAAGCATCTCGGCTACCGATGATCTCGGCAAGTGGGGCCGTGCAGACCACCGTGATTGGATGCTCTTAAAAGTAAGGCTTCAATTTCTTGGCAGCAAAGTGTACGCCATAGCACATCTTCTGGTAGTGGGGGTAGTTCTGCTTGGAGGTCGACAGTACCTTGCTTAGGTAATATACCGGTCTCTGGACAGGTAGCGCCTTGCCTTCCTCCTTGCGCTCCACTACAATGATCGTGCTGACTACTCGGCTGGTGGCGGCGATGTACAGGAGCATAGGTTCCTTGGGAGTCAGAGCCGCGAGGACGGGTGGAGTAGTCAGCATCTTCTTCAACTGGTGAAAAGCTTCGTCCTCCTTATGGTTCCACTCGAAAAAAGTGGTCTTCTTCATGAGTTGGTATAAGGGGAGAGCTTTCTCGCCCAGCCGACTGATGAATCGGCTGATGGACGCTAAGCAGCCGGTGAACTTCTGCACATCCAGCAGTCGGCTGGGTACCTCCATTCTCTCAATGGCCTTGATTTTTACTGGGTTGCATTCTATGCCGCGTTCAGAGACCAGGAAACCTAGGAGCTGGCCGGCTGGTACTCCGAAGACGCATTTCTCGGGGTTGAGCTTGATCTGGAACCGGCGCTGGTTCTCAAAAGTCTCCTTGAGGTCTTCCAGCAGTGTTCCACACTTTTTCGTCTTCACCACCACGTCGTCCACGTAAATGTGGGCGTTCCTGCTGAGCTTCTTGAGGAGGCACTTCTGCATGCAACGCTGAAAGGTGGCACCGGCGTTCCTCAAGCCGAATGTCATGGTGAGGTAGCAGAAGGCTCCAAACGGCGTGATGAAAGCAGTTTTCAGTCTGTCTGCCGGGTTTAGCTTGATCTGGTGATATCCTGAGTATGCATCCAAAAAACTCAACAGCTCACATCCGGCTGTTGAGTCTATCACCTAATCGATTCTTGGTAAAGCAAATGGGTCCTTGGGGCAGGCCTTGTTGAGGCTCGTGTAGTCGATACACATTCACCACTTCTTGTTCTTCTTTAGTACCAGGACCGGATTTGCTAGCCATTCTGGAAAGAACACTTCCATAATGAAGCCGGATGCTAGGAGTCGGGCTATCTCTTCTCCGACAACTCTTCTCTTCTCTTCTAATAAGCGGCGCAGGGGCTGTCTGACCGGCTTTGCATCAGTTCGGACATGTAACTTGTGCTCGGAGGATTCTGTCTGTACACCTGGCATGTCTTTGGGAGACCATGCGAAGATGTCCCGATTCTCACGGAGGAAATCGACGAGCTCGCCTTCCTATTTGCTGTCGAGGTTTTCACCTACGACGGCGTACCTCTCTGGGTGCTCCAGGGCCAAGGGTATCTTCTTTGTCTCTTTGACCGGCTTGAACGAACCCTCAGCCTCCGACTCTTTTGGGTTGGGCGATACCTCAGGCTGCTTGCCGGCCATCGACACAACTTGCTCAAGGAGCCGCTTCTCAGCCGCGATTACCAGGGACTCGGCCAGCCAACTGCTCTCTGCTGCGCAAGCAGACGACTTACGGTAGTCGCCAGCCACGGTCAGAATTCACCTGGAACTGGGCATCTTCATCTTAAGGTAGGCATAGTGGGGAACCGCCATGAACTTGGCCATGGCAGGTCGGCTAAGCAGCGCATGGTATGGGCTCTCAAGATCCACCACCTCAAACCAAACAGGCTCTCTACGGAAGTGATTTTTGTCCCCAAAGAGGACGTCCATCAGGATCTTGCCGATTGGCGAGTAGGAAAGCCCAGGAACAATGCCGTGGAACACAGTTCGGCTGTTCCGAAGCTGTCTTTGCTTGATTCCTAACTTCTCCATGGTGTCCTTGTATAGGATATTGATGCTGCTGCCCCCGTCTATCAGAACTCGCGAGAAACGCGCGGCTCGTCTGTCCGTAGCAAAGGTGGCGTCTAGGACCAAGGCATAGGAGCCCGGACTCGGCATCACTTCTGGGTGTTCAGCCCTACTCCAGCTGATGGGCTTCTCAGACCAGTGCATGAACTCTGGCGTTACTGCATTCACCTCTTGTTGCTGCAGCCGCCTGCTGCGTCGATCATCAGCTACACTGGTGAACACAACATAGGCTCCATGCTCTTCTGGGTATTCGTCTTGTACCGCGCCGACTGGCCTGACAGCCGGCTGCTGGGGCGGAGGCGGAGGCGGATGCCCAGCAGGCAGGGGAGGCAGGAGGCCGTCTCCCTTGGTGATCCTAGTGAGCCAGTGGCACTTCCGGGTGGTGTGATTCCACAGCTTTGCGCCACTATGGAACTTGCAAGGTCCATCCATGGTCTACTCATAGGAGAAGGCAGGCAACCAGTTTGGCTTGCCGCCTTTCTGTCGCTTAGGCGGGGGCTGCTCATCTGGCTGTTGGGCTTCAACGGTCGCGACCTGCCGGCTGTTGGAAGCCGGCTGCGGGGCCTTGCGTTTGTTATCGCCCTGCTGTTGTCGCTGGCCGACATCTGCCGCCGGAGTTCTTGGAGCTTGAGGAGCCACTTTGCCAGTTGTATTGATTTGAATCTCCGCCTTCATGGAGGAGTCGGCTGTGGCATACTTGTCCACTATGATCAGCAGCTCGTCGAGGGTTTCTGGCTCGTCGCAAAGGAGCTTGTGCTTGAGGAGGGTGCCTTCTCTGCACCCGGCCGTGAAGTACTCGATGGCCTGCACCTTGTGCACGCCCTCGCAGGAGTTCCGGAGCTCGGCCCAACGCGTGAGGTAATCGCGAGTTGACTCGTCAGGGCCTTGCACGCACAAGGAGAGATGACGAGGCTTGGGAGGACAATTGTACGTGCTGGTGAAGTTGCGGACGAACGCTTCACTGAAGTCGACGTAGCTGTTGATGCTGCGGGACTTTAGGCTGTTCAGCCATGTCCGGGCCGTGCCCTGGAGCATGAGCGGAACGTACTTCACGGCGACACGCTTGTTGCCGTTTGCTATGATGACAGCCGTGGAGTAGTCGACTAGCCAGTCTTCCGGCTTCACGGAGCCGGTATACTTGGGCGTGTCTCTTGGGAGCGTGAACCCTCTGGGAAAGGGTTCGTCCCGAATGCGGGTCCCGAAACAAGGCAGACCTAGCTCGTCTTCTTCTTCCAGCGCTAAGGATCGGTGGAGTCGGTCGATCCGATGGCGGGCGTCGTTCTCTCCAACTCCCTCTCGGCGGCCAAGGCGGTCACCGAGAGTCGGATGGTCAACAGGCGGCGGGGAGACTTGCCTCTCCTTGCGGGGAGGGGGAGGCGGACAGTCGTCCCGTCGTTCCACTGCCCTTGGGCGGCCGTCTCGGTCGCGCTCTATGGTAATGCGAGTCCGACTGTGGCTGACTGTCGGCTCCTTGTCTCTTCTTCCTCGGGCGCCGCCAGTCGGCGTCCGAGACGTCGCGCCTTGATCTCGGTGAAGGTCGTCGACGCGCCGTTGAGGCGCCTCCGCGCGGCAGCCGGTCTCGTTCTGCGTGGCGGCCGCGCCGAGAAGCCGCTGGACTCGCTCCATCATGAGGCGGCGTTCTTCGCCCTCGAAATTGTCTAGCTCGTCCGCCGCTGCCTGGGCGGCTCGGATGTTCTCCGCTGGTGTAGCGTACACAGGGCGGCTTGCCCTGAACAGGTTGGCAATGGCTACGCCGCGCTGCCGGACCGCGCCAAGGCGACTGGGCCTCGCCGAGGCCGGCGAGCCGCCGACGGCGCGATCCATCTCCCGCTGGTAGGCTTCTAACAAGCGCCTCATGCTGGCCAGCTTCTTCGCGCCTTCACCGAATGGGCGCAGTTAGGTCTTGCAGCGCCATGCCGAGCGAGTCGTGCGCTCCTCCACCGGGGAGCTCGTCATGACTGATGACTAGCACCTCGGTGACGGTGCTTCCGTTGCTCTCTGCGTAGGGGAGAGGTTCGTCGTAGACCACCACATTTGTGGGGAACACGTCGAGCGATGCGGTGTCGGACTCGACCAGCATCGGGTCGGTGGAGCCTACGGACTCCAAGTCTACGGTAGGCTCACCGAAAACGTGGAGTTGATCGAGGAGGCCTGCGAGGAGGTTCTCGGGGCCGCCCGTGCCTGCGTTGGACAAGGTCGGCCAAGGAGCTGACCGCGCAGGCGATCTCGATGCCGCTTAGCGCGTTGGGGCAAACTCCGTCTGGCGTGCCTGGCTGGCTGCGCTCGCCAGGGAGGAAAAGGGTTCCGTCCAGAGCAGTTCTCCGGACGGCGGTGCACCAGGCCCCATGGTGGGCGCCAAATGTCGGGGGTTTGGTGCGACATATGCCAACGGATGGCTTATCATGGTGGGGGCGAGTAGAACGTCGCCGGTGCCTGGAAACGGGATGAGGCGAAGACATGCACGCCGGCGAATCTTACCCAACTTCGGGGCTCTCCGGGGAGATAATACCCCTACTGCTGCTCTGCGGGGTCTCCGCATGATCACTATGGCAAAGTTCTTACACGGTTGCTCCTTGAGCAGTTTTCTGGTGGTAGGAGAGGGCAAGGCTAGCTCTCCCC